>NW_027508065.1:600000-794799 GCF_051348905.1 Ranitomeya variabilis
ACACCCTACACGCTACACGTTACACTCTACACCAAACACGCTACACTCTACACCCTGCACCCTACACGCTACAATCTACACCCTACACCCTACACGCTACACGCTACACGCTACACCCTTCACCCTACACTCTACACCCTACACCCTACACGCTACACGCTACACCCTACACGCTACACGTTACACTCTACACCCTACACGCTACACTCTACACCCTGCACCCTACACGCTACAATCTACACCCTACACCCTACACGCTACACGCTACACGCTACACCCTTCACCCTACACGCTACACTCTACACCCTACACGCTACACGCTACACCCTACACGCTAAACGCTACAGCTTATACCCTACACTCTACACCGTACACCCTACACGCTACACTCTACACCCTACATGCTACACCCTACACCCTACATGCTACACCCTACACTCTACACCCTACACCCTACACACTACACGCTACACCCTACACCCTACACGCTACACTCTACACGCTACACGCTACACTCTACACCCTACACGCAACACCCTACACCCTACACCCTACAAACTACACGCTACACCCTACACCCTACACCCGACACGCTACACCCTACACGCTACACTCTACACCCTACACGCTACACTCTACACCCTACACTCTACACGCTACATGCTACACTCTACATTCTACACAATACACTCTACACGCTACACTCTACACCCTACACGCTACACTCTACACTCTACACCCTACTCTCTACACGCTACACGCTACACTCTATACCCTACACTCTACACGCTACACCCTACACCCTACACTCTACATGCTACACGCTACACGATACATGCTACACGCTACACCTTACACGCTACACGCTACACCCTACAGCCTACACCCTACACGCTACACGCTACACTCTACACCCTACACGCTACACCCTACACACTACACGCTACACGCTACACTCTACACTCTACACCCTACACGCTACACCCTACACTGTACACCCTACACGCTACACCCTACACTCTACACGCTACACGCTACACTCTACACGCTACACGCTACACTCTACACTCTACACCCTACACCCTACACGCTACACGCTATACTCTACACCCTACACGCTACACTCTACAAGCTACACGCTACACTCTACACGCTACACTCTACACCCTACACGCAACACGCTACACTCTACACCCTACACGCTACACTCTGCATTCTACACGCTACACCCTGCACGCTACACTCTCCACGCTACACGCTACACTCTACACCATACACGCTACACCCTACACTCTACACCCTACACCCTACACGCTATACCCGACACCCTACACCCTACATGCTTCACCCTACACGCTACACTCTACACTCTACACCCTACACCCTACACGCTACATGCTACAACCTACACGCTACACTCTACACCCTACACTCTACACGCTACACACTACACGCTACACCATACACGCTACACCCTACACTCTACACCCTACACCCTACACGCTATACCCGACACCCTACACCCTACATGCTTCACCCTACACGCTACACTCTACACTCTACACCCTACTACCTACACGCTACACGCTACACCCTACACGCTACACGTTACACTCTACACCCTACACGCTACACTCTACACCCTGCACCCTACACGCTACACGCTACACCCTACATGCTACACGCTACACAATACACGCTACACGTTACACTCTACACCCTACACTCTACACCCTACACTCTACACGCTACACTCTACACCCTACACTCTACACTCTACACCCTACACCCTACACGCTACACGCTACACTCTACACCCTACACCCTACACGCTACACGCTACACCCTACACCCTACACGCTACAATCTACACCCTACACCCTACACGCTACACGCTACACCCTACACTCTACACCCTACACCCTACACGCTACACGCTATACTCTACACCCTACACGCTACACCCTACACGCAACACGCTACACTCTACACCCTACACGCTACACTCTGCACGCTACACGCTACACCCTACACCCTACACGCTACACTCTACACGCTACACTCTACACCATACACGCTACACCCTACACTCTACACCCTACACCCTACACGCTATACCCGACACCCTACACCCTGCATGCTTCACACTACACGCTACACTCTACACTTTACACCCTACACCCTACACGCTACATGCTACACCCTACACGCTACACTCTACACCCTACACCCTACACGCTACACACTACACGCTACACGCTACACACTACACACTACACGTTACACTCTACACCCTACACTCTGCACTCTACACCCTACACCCTACACGCTACACGCTACAATCTACACCCTACACGCTACACGCTACACCCTACACCCTACACGCTACAATCTACACGCTACACGCTACACCCTATACGCTAGACGCTACACTCTACACGCTACACGATACACGCTACACCCTACACACTACACCCTACACTCTACACCCTACACCCTACACGCTACACGCTACACGCTACACCCTACACGCTACACCCTACACTCTACACCCTACACCCTACACGCTACACGCTACACCCTACACGCTACACGTTACACTCTACACCCTACACCCTACACTCTACACCCTACACCCTACTCTCTACACGCTATATTCTACACCCTACACGCTACACTCTACACCCTACACGCTACACGCTACACTCTACACCCTAGACGCTACACTCTATACCCTACACTCTACACGCTACACCCTACACCCTACACTCTACATGCTACACCCTACACCCTACACCCTACACTCTACATGCTACACGCTACACGCTACATGCTACACGCTACATGCTACACGCTACACCCTA
Source organism: Ranitomeya variabilis (assembly GCF_051348905.1). Taxonomy (NCBI): domain Eukaryota; kingdom Metazoa; phylum Chordata; class Amphibia; order Anura; family Dendrobatidae; genus Ranitomeya; species Ranitomeya variabilis. The sequence continues at coordinate 602,865 of NW_027508065.1, forward strand.
CACGCTACACGCTACACACTACACGCTACACCCTACACCCTACACGCTACACGCTACACTCTACACCCTACACGCTACACCCTACACCCTACACCCTACACGCTATACGCTACACTCTACACCCTACACGCTACACCCTACACTCTACACCCTACACGCTACACCCTACACTCTACACCCTACACGCTATACGCTACACTCTACACCCTGCACGCTACACGCTACACCCTACACGCTACACTCTACACCCTACACGCTACACCCTACACTCTACACCCTACACCTTACACGCTACACGCTACACTCTACACCTTACACGCTACACCCTACACTCCACACCCTACACCTTACATGCTACACGCTACACCCTACACGCTACACATTACACTCTAAACCCTACACTCTACATCCTACACCCTACACTCTACACCCTACACGCTACACTCTACACTCTACACCCTAAACCCTACATGCTACACGCTACACGCTACACTCTACACCCCACACACTACACGCTACACCCTACAAGCTAAACGCTACAAACTACACGCTACATATTACACTCTACACCCTAGCGTGTAGCGTGTAGGGTGTAGAGTGTAGCGTGTAGCATGTAGCGTGTAGGGTGTAGAGTGTAGCATGTAGCGTGTAGGGTGTAGAGTGTAGCGTGTAGGGTGTAGAGTGTAGCATGTAGCGTGTAGGGTGTAGGGTGTAGAGTGTAGAGTGTAGCATGTAGCGTGTAGATTGTAGGGTGTACCGTGTAGGGTGTAGAGTGTAGCATGTAGGGTGTAGAGTGAAGGGTGTAGCGTGTAGAGTGTAGCGTGTAGCGTGTACGGTGTAGGGTGTAGAGTGTAGGGTGTAGCGTGTAGCGTGTAGCTTGTAGGGTGTAGAGTGTAGCGTGTAGGGTGTAGAGTGTAGCGAGTAGCGTGTAGTGTGTAGGGTGTAGGGTGTAGAGTGTAGGGTGTAGCGTGTAGGGTGTAGCGTGTAGCGTGTAGCGTGTAGCGTGTAGCGTGTAGGGTGTAGAGTGTAGCGTGTAGGGTGTACGGTGTAGAGTGTAGGGTATAAGTTGTAGCGTTTAGCGTGTAGAGTGTAGCGTGTAGCGTGTAGGGTGTAGAGTGTAAGGTGTAGAGTGTAGCGTGTAGCGTGTAGCGTGTAGGGTGTAGGGTGAAGCGTGTAGGGTGTAGCATGTAGCGTGTAGCGTGTAGCATGTAGAATAGGGTGTAGGGTGTAGGGTGTAGAGTGTAGTGTGTAGAGTGTGGAGTGTAGCGTGTAGAGTGTAAAGTGTAGCGTGTAGGGTGTAGCGTGTAGTGTGTAGGGTATAGAGTGTAGCGTGTAGAGAGTAGGGAGCAGAGTGTAGAGTGTAGCGTGTAGGGTGTAGGGTGTACAGTGTAGGGTGTAGGGTGTAGCGTGTAGCGTGTAGAGTGTAGGGAGTAGGGTGTAGGGTGTAGCGTGTAGGGTGTGGAGTGTAGCGTGTAGCGTGTAGGGTGTAGCGTGTAGCGTGTAGGGTGTAGCGTGTATCATGTACCGTGTAGCGTGTAGCATGTAGAGTAGGGTGTAGGGTGTAGAGTGTAGCGTGTAGCGTGTAGTGTGTAGCGTGTAGAGTGTAAAGTGTAGCGTGTAGTGTGTAGTGTGTAGCGTGTAGCGCGTAGCGTGTACGGTGTAGGGTGTAGAGTGTACGGTGTAGCGTGTAGGGTGTAGAGTGTAGCGTGTAGGGTGTAGCGTGTAGCGTGCAGGTGTAGAGTGTAGCGTATAGCGTGTAGGGTGTAGGGTGTAGAGTGTAGGATGTAGCGTGTAGAGTGTAGCGTGTAGCGTGTAGGGTGTACAGTGTAGGGTGTAGGGTGTAGCGTGTAGAGTGTAGTGTGTGGCGTGCAGGGCGTAGGGTGTAGCGTGTAGGGTGTAGGGTGTAGAGTGTAGGGTGTAGCATGTAGGGTGTAGGGTGTAGGGTGTAGCGTGTAGGGTGTAGAGTGTAGCATGTAGGGTGTACGGTGTAGAGTGTAGGGTATAAGCTGTAGCGTTTAGCGTGTAGAGTGTAGCGTGTAGCGTGTAGGGTGTAGGGTGTAGAGTGTAGCGTGTAGGGTGTAGAGTGTAGCGTGTAGAGAGTAGGGTGTAGGGTGTAGAGTGTAGGGTGTAGGGTGTAGAGTGTAACGTGTAGCGTGTAGGGTGTAGCGTGTAGGGTGTAGAGTGTAGGGTGTAGCGTGTAGGGTGTAGCGTGTAGCGTGTAGCGTGTAGGGTGTAGGGTGTAGAGTGTAGGGTGTAGCGTGTAGGGTGTAGCGTGTAGCGTGTAGCGTGTAGGTTGTAGGGTGTAGAGTGTAGGGTGTAGCGTGTAGGGTGTAGCGTGTATCGTGTAGCGTGTAGAGTGTAGCGTCTAGCGTGTAGCGTATAGTGTGTAGCGTGTAGCGTGTAGATTGTAGCGTGTAGGGTGTAGGGTGTAGGGTGTACCGTGTAGGGTGTAGCGTGTAGCGTGTAGCGTGTAGAGTGTAGCATGTAGGGTGTAGCATGTAGCGTGTATTGTGTAGGGTGTAGAGTGTAGCATGTAGCGTGTAGAGTGTAGGTTGTAGCGTGTAGGGTGTAGAGTGTAGCGTGTAGGGTGTAGAGTGTAGCATGTAGCGTGTAGGGTGTCACTTTTTCCTCTGATGAAGATGCTTGAGTAGCGTCGATACGCGTGGGGTAAAGGGCTTCCTTTGTTTTTTTCCCGAGGGACAGGACTTGGGTAACATCTTTACAACTGCTATGGAATTACACCTATTTACTTCATGCATGGCCTGGCATTTTTCCAAGCCTTAGGACAATGGATCCTGATTCTTTGTATTTCCACAAGGCGTCTGTATGCATACATTTATCCAAATAACTAGGATTTTGTAGTACTGCAGCATATCTATTTCCCTGATTACCTTTCTATAGGGGTCTGCTTTCATTTGCTTACCAACTGTGCGCACGCATGCTGTGTTGAACAAAACAGGATCCATGATGTATTTCTTCCAGATACTAGGCTGGAGTATATGTTTCCTGTCATAGTACTCAGGGGGTCACAGTTGGCAGTAAACAATAGGCTTCTTATTTGTAGATTTGACTAAGATTGGTGTACCCGCATACCTAGCAATTTTTTCTCTCTGGTTATTTCTCCTGTCTCACATATGCTGTAAAGTATTAGCTTCCTTCATTCCCTCGGGTAAAATTACTTATGGCCTATTCAGCCATACTAGTGTTTTAAATGTTTTTAAATGTATGTTTTGCCTGGTTCTGTTTGTGGATTACTATTTTTGTACAATAAAATTGACTATTTAACGTGGATCCCATTGGTTTGCATATCCTTTTCTTTTTGTGTTTAGTGTGTAGCGTGTAGCTTAACCCTACACGCTACACGCTACACGCTACACTCTACACCCTACACGCTACACCCTACACTCTACACCGTACACTCTACACGCTACACTCTACACCCTACACCCTACACGCTACACGCTACACTCTACACCCTACACGCTACACGCTACACTCTACACGCTACACGCTACACTCTACACCCTACACGCTACACCCTACACTCTACACCGTACACTCTACACGCTACACGCTACACTCTACACTCTACATGCTACACGCTACACTCTACACTCTACACGCTACACGCTACACCCTACACCCTACACGCTACACGCTACACTCTACAACCTACACGCTACACGCTACACGCTACACTCTACATGCTACACGCTACACTCTACACCCTACACTCTACACGCTACACGCTACACTCTACAGCCTACACTCTACACGCTACACGCTACACTGTACACCCTACATGCAACACGCTACACTCTACACCCTACACGCTACACTCTACACGCTACACGCTACATGCTACACTCTACACTCTACACCATACACCCTACACGCTACACACTATACTCTACACCCTACACGCTACACTCTACACGCTACACGCTACACGCTACACTCTACACTCTACACGCTACACTCTACACCCTACACGCAACACGCTACACTCTACACCCTACACGCTACACTCTGCACGCTACACGCTACACCCTACACCCTACACGCTACAATCTACACGCTACACTCTACACCATACACGCTACACTCTACACTCTACACCCTACACCCTACACGCTACACCCGACACCCTACACCCTGCATGCTTCACACTACACGCTACACTCTACACTATACACCCTACACCCTACACGCTACATGCTACACCCTACACGCTACACTCTACACCCTACACGCTACACACTACACGCTACACCCTACACGCTACACGTTACACTCTACACCCTACACCCTACACACTACACCCTACGCGCTACACGTTACACTCTACACCCTACACGCTACACTCTACACCCTGCTCCCTACACGCTACACGCTACACCCTACACACTACACGTTACACTCTACACCCTACACTCTACACCCTACACTCTACACGCTACACTCTACACCCTACACTCTGCACTCTACACCCTACACCCTACACGCTATACGCTACACTCTACACCCTACTCCCTACACGCTACACACTACACGCTACATGCTACACCCTACACGCTACACGCTACACCCTACACGCTACACGTTACACTCCACACCCTGCACCCTACACGCTACACGCTACACCCTACACGCTACACGCTACACCCTACACACTACACGTTACACTCTACACCCTACACTCTACACCCTACACTCTACACGCTACACTCTACACCCTACACTCTGCACTCTACACCCTACACCCTACACACTACACGCTACACTCTACACCCTACACGCTACACGCTACACCCTACACCCTACACCCTACACGCTACAATCTACACGCTACACGCTACACCCTATACGCTAGACGCTACACTCTACACGCTACACGATACACGCTACACCCTACACGCTACACCCTACACTCTACACCCTACACCCTACACGCTACACGCTACACGCTACACCCTACACGCTACACCCTACACTCTACACCCTACACCCTACACGCTACATGCTACACCCTACACGCTACACGTTACACTCTACACCCTACACCCTACACTCTACACCCTACACCCTACTCTCTACACGCTATATTCTACACCCTACACGCTACACTCTACACCCTACACGCTACACTCTACACCCTAGACGCTACACTCTATACCCTACACTCTACATGCTACACCCTACACCCTACACCCTACACTCAACATGCTACACGCTACACGCTACATGCTACACGCTACACCCTACACGCTACACGCTACACACTACACGCTACACCCTACACCCTACACCCTACACGCTACACGCTACACTCTACACCCTACACGCTACACCCTACACCCTACACCCTACACGCTACACGCTACACTCTAAACCCTACACGCTACACCCTACACTCTACACCCTACACGCTACACCCTACACTCTACACCCTACACGCTATACGCTACACTCTACACCCTGCACGCTACACGCTACACCCTACACGATACACTCTACACCCTACACGCTACACCCTACACTCTACACCCTACACCCTACACGCTACACTCTAAACCCTACACTCTACATCCTACACCCTACACTCTACACCCTACACGCTACACTCTACACTCTACACCCTACACCCTACATGCTACACGCTACACGCTACACTCTACACCCGACACGCTACACGCTACACCCTACAAGCTAAACGCTACAAACTACACGCTACATATTACACTCTACACCCTAGCGTGTAGCGTGTAGGGTGTAGAGTGTAGCTTGTAGCATGTAGCGTGTAGGGTGTATGGTGTAGAGTGTAGCATGTAGCGTGTAGGGTGTAGAGTGTAGCGTGTAGGGTGTAGAGTGTAGCATGTAGCGTGTAGGGTGTAGGGTGTAGAGTGTAGGGTGTAGAGTGTAGCATGTAGGGTGTAGAGTGAAGGGTGTAGCGTGTAGAGTGTAGCGTGTAGCGTCTACGGTGTAGGGTGTAGAGTGTAGGGTGTAGCGTGTAGCGTGTAGCTTGTAGGGTGTAGAGTGTAGCGTGTAGCGTGTAGGCTGTAGCGTGTAGGGTGTAGCATGTATCGTGTAGGGTGTAGAGTGTAGCATGTAGCGTGTAGAGTGTAGGGTGTAGCGTGTAGCGTGTGTAGGGTGTAGGGTGTAGAGTGTAGAGTGTAGCGTGTAGGGTGTAGGGTGTAGGGTGTAGAGTGTAGCGTGTAGGGTGTAGCGTGTAGGGTTTAGGGTGTAGGGTGTAGAGTGTAGGGTGTTGCGTGTAGGGTGTAGAGTGTAGCGTGTAGGGTGTAGCGTGTAGAGTGTAGCGTGTAGCGTGTAGGGTGGAGAGTGTAGAGTGTAGGGTGTAGCGTGTAGGGTATAGAGTGTAGCGTGTAGAGAGTAGGGAGCAGAGTGTAGAGTGTAGCGTGTAGGGTGTAGGGTGTACAGTGTAGCGTGTAGGGTGTGGAGTGTAGCGTGTAGCGTGTAGGGTGTAGCGTGTAGCGAGTAGGGTGTAGCGTGTAGCGTGCAGGTGTAGAGTGTAGCGTATAGCGTGTAGGGTGTAGGGTGTAGAGTGTAGGGTGTAGCGTGTAGAGTGTAGCGTGTAGCGTGTAGGGTGTAGGGTGTACAGTGTAGGGTGTAGGGTGTAGCGTGTAGAGTGTAGTGTGTGGCGTGCAGGGCGTAGGGTGTAGCGTGTAGGGTGTAGGGTGTAGAGTGTAGGGTGTAGCATGTAGGGTGTAGCGTGTAGGGTGTAGAGTGTAGCATGTAGGGTGTACGGTGTAGAGTGTAGGGTATAAGCTGTAGCGTTTAGCGTGTAGAGTGTAGCGTGTAGCGTGTAGGGTGTAGGGTGTAGAGTGTAGCGTGTAGGGTGTAGAGTGTAGAGTGTAGAGAGTAGGGTGTAGGGTGTAGAGTGTAGGGTGTAGGGTGTAGAGTGTAACGTGTAGCGTGTAGGGTGTAGCTTGTAGGGTGTAGAGTGTAGGGTGTAGCGTGTAGGGTGTAGCGTGTAGCGTGTAGCGTGTAGGGTGTATGGTGTAGAGTGTAGGGTGTAGCGTGTAGCGTGTAGCGTGTAGCGTGTAGGTTGTAGGGTGTAGAGTGTAGGGTGTAGCGTGTAGGGTGTAGCGTGTAGCGTGTAGAGTGTAGCGTCTAGCGTGTAGGGTATAGTGTGTAGCGTGTAGATTGTAGCGTGTAGGGTGTAGGGTGTAGGGTGTACCGTGTAGGGTGTAGCGTGTAGCGTGTAGCGTGTAGAGTGTAGCATGTAGAGTGTAGCAAGTAGCGTGTATTGTGTAGGGTGTAGAGTGTAGCATGTAGCGTGTAGAGGGTAGGGTGTAGCGTGTAGGGTGTAGAGTGTAGCGGGTAGAGTGAAGAGTGTCGCGTGTAGCGTGTAGGGTGTCACTTTTTCCTCTGATGAAGACGCTTGAGTAGCGTCGATACGCGTGGGGTAAAGGGCTTCCTTTGTTTTTTTCCCGAGGGACAGGACTTGGGTAACTTATCTTTACAACTGCTATGGAATTACACCTATTTACTTCATGCATGGCCTGGCATTTTTCCAAGCCTTAGGACAATGGATCCTGATTCTTTGTATTTCCACAAGGCGTCTGTATGCATACATTTATCCAAATAACTAGGATTTTGTAGTACTGCAGCATATCTATTTCCCTGATTACCTTTCTATAGGGGTCTGCTTTCATTTGCTTACCAACTGTGCGCACGCATGCTGTGTTGAACAAAATAGGATCCATGATGTATTTCTTCCAGATACTAGGCTGGAGTATATGTTTCCTGTCATAGTACTCAGGGGGTCACAGTTGGCAGTAAACAATAGGCTTCTTATATGTAGATTTGACTAAGATTGGTGTACCCGCATACCTAGCAATTTTTTCTCTCTGGTTATTTCTCCTGTCTCACATATGCTGTAAAGTATTAGCTTCCTTCATTCCCTCGGGTAAAATTACTTATGGCCTATTCAGCCATACTAGTGTTTTAAATGTTTTTAAATGTATGTTTTGCCTGGTTCTGTTTGTGGATTACTATTTTTGTGCAATAAAATTGACTATTTAAGGTGGATCCCATTGGCTTGCATATCCTTTTCTTTTTGTGTTTAGTGTGTAGTGTGTAGCTTAACCCTACACGCTACACGCTACACGCTACACTCTACACCCTACACGCTACACCCTACACTCTACACCGTACACTCTACACGCTACACGATACACTCTACACCCTACACCCTACACGCTACGCGCTACACTCTACACCCTACACGCTACACTCTACACTCTACATGCTACACGCTACACTCTACACTCTACACGCTACACGCTACACCCTACACGCTACACGCTACACTCTACAACCTACACGCTACACGCTACACTCTACACGCTACACGCTACACTCTACACCCTACACTCTACACGCTCCACGCTACACTCTACACCCTACACTCTACACGCTACACTGTACACCCTACATGCAACACGCTACACTCTACACCCTACACGCTACACTCTACACGCTACACGCTACATGCTACACTCTACACTCTACACCATACACCCTACACGCTACACACTATACTCTACACCCTACACGCTACACTCTACACGCTACACGCTACACGCTACACTCTACACTCTACACGCTACACTCTACACCCTACACGCAACACGCTACACTCTACACCCTACACGCTACACTCTGCACGCTACACGCTACACCCTACACCCTACACGCTACACTCTACACGCTACACTCTACACCATACACGCTACTTCCTACACTCTACACCCTACACCCTAAACGCTATACCAGACACCCTACACCCTGCATGCTTCACACTACACGCTACACTCTACACTATACACCCTACACCCTACACGCTACATGCTACACCCTACACGCTACACTCTACACCCTACACCCTACACGCTACACACTACACGCTACACGCTACACCCTACACGCTACACGCTACACCCTACACGCTACACGCTACACCCTACACGCTACACGTTACACTCTACACCCTACCCCCTACACTCTACACCCTGCTCCCTACACGCTACACGCTACACCCTACACGCTACACGTTACACTCTACACCCTACACTCTACACCCTACACTCTACACGCTACACTCTACACCCTACACTCTGCACTCTACACCCTACACCCTACACGCTACACGCTGCACTCTACACCCTACACCCTACACGCTACACACTACACGCTACACGCTACACCCTACACGCTACACGTTACACTCTACACCCTGCACCCTACACGCTACACACTACACCCTACACGTTACACGCTACACCCTACACACTACACGTTACACTCTACACCCTACACTCTACACCCTACACTCTACACGCTACACGCTACACCCTACACACTACACGTTACACTCTACACCCTACACTCTACACCCTACACTCTACACGCTACACTCTACACGCTACACTCTACACCCTACACCCTACACACTACACGCTACACTCTACACCCTACACGCTACACGCTACACCCTACACCCTACACCCTACATGCTACAATCTACACGCTACACCCTATATGCTAGACGCTACACTCTACACGCTACACGATACACGCTACACCCTACACGCTACACCCTACACTCTACACCCTACACCCTACACGCTACACGCTACACCCTACACGCTACACCCTACACTCTACACCCTACACCCTACACGCTACACGCTACACCCTACACCCTACACTCTACACCCTACACCCTACTCTCTACACGCTATATTCTACACCCTACACGCTACACTCTACACCCTACACGCTACACGCTACACTCTACACCCTAGACGCTACACTCTATACCCTACACTCTACACGCTACACCCTACACCCTACACTCTACATGCTACACCCTACACCCTACACCCTACACTCTACATGCTACACTCTACACGCTACATGCTACACGCTACACCCTACACGCTACACGCTACACACTACATGCTACACCCTACACCCTACACGCTACACGCTACACCCTACATGCTACACCCTACACCCTACACGCTACACGCTACACTCTATACCCTACACGCTACACCCTACACTCTACACCCTACACGCTACACCCTACACTCTACACCCTACACGCTATACGCTACACTCTACACCCTGCACGCTACACGCTACACCCTACACGCTACACTCTACACCCTACACGCTACACCCTACACTCTACACCCTACACCCTACACGCTACACTCTACACCCTACACGCTACACCCTACACTCCACACCCTACACCCTACATGCTACGCGCTACACCCTACACGCTACACATTACACTCTAAACCCTACACTCTACATCCTACACCCGACACTCTACACCCTACACGCTACACTCTACACTCTACACCCTACACCCTACATGCTACACGCTACACGCTACACTCTACACCCTACACGCTACACGCTACACCCTACAAGCTAAACGCTACAAACTACACGCTACATATTACACTCTACACCCTAGCGTGTAGCGTGTAGGGTGTAGAGTGTAGCGTGTAGCATGTAGCGTGTAGGGTGTATGGTGTAGAGTGTAGCATGTAGCGTGTAGGGTGTAGAGTGTAGCGTGTAGGGTGTAGAGTGTAGCATGTAGTGTGTAGGGTGTAGGGTGTAGAGTGTAGAGTGTAGCATGTAGCGTGTAGATTGTAGGGTGTACCGTGTAGGGTGTAGAGTGTAGCATGTAGGGTGTAGGGTGTAGAGTGAAGGGTGTAGCGTGTAGAGTGTAGCGTGTAGCGTGTACGGTGTAGGGTGTAGAGTGTAGGGTGTAGCGTGTAGCGTGTAGCTTGTAGGGTGTAGAGTGTAGCGTGTAGCGTGTAGGCTGTAGCGTGTAGGGTGTAGCATGTATCGTGTAGGGTGTAGAGTGTAGCATGTAGCGTGTAGAGTGTAGGGTGTAGCGTGTAGCGTGTGTAGGGTGTAGGGTGTAGAGTGTAGCGTGTAGCGTGTAGGGTGTAGAGTGTAGGGTGTAGGGTGTAGAGTGTAGCGTGTAGGGTGTAGCGTGTAGGGTTTAGGGTGTAGGGTGTAGAGTGTAGGGTGTTGCTTGTAGGGTGTAGAGTGTAGCGTGTAGGGTGTAGCGTGTAGGGTTTAGGGTGTAGGGTGTAGGGTGTAGAGTGTAGCGTGTAGGGTGTAGCGTGTAGAGTGTAGCGTGTAGCGTGTAGGGTGGAGAGTGTAGAGTGTAGGGTGTAGCGTGTAGGGTGTAGAGTGTAGCGTGTAGGGTGTAGAGTGTAGCGTGTAGGGTGTAGAGTGTAGCGTGTAGAGTGTAGCATGTAGCGTGTAGGGTGAAGAGTGTAGAGTGTAGCGTGTAGGGTGAAGCATGTAGGGTGTAGGGTGTCGGGTATAGCGTGTAGGGTGTAGAATGTAGAGTGTAGCGTGTAGCGTGTAGAGTGTAGCGTGTAGGGTGTAGGGTGTAGCGTGTAGGGTGTAGAGTGTAGCGTGTAGCGTGTAGAGTGTAGAGTGTAGCGTGTAGAGTGTAGCGTGTAGCGTGTAGAGTGTAGCGGGTAGGGTGTAGAGTGTAGCGAGTAGCGTGTAGGGTGTAGGGTGTAGAGTGTAGGGTGTAGCGTGTAGGGTGTAGAGTGTAGCGTGTAGGGTGTAGGGTGTAGAGTGTAGCGTGTAGGGTGTAGCGTGTAGCATGTAGCGTGTAGCGTGTAGCATGTAGAGTGTAGCGTGTAGGGTGTAGAGTGTAGCGTGTAGGGTGTAGCGTGTAGCGTGTAGCGTGCAGGGTGTAGAGTGTAGCGTATAGCGTGTAGGGTGTAGAGTGTAGGGTGTAGCATGTAGCGTGTAGAGTGTAGCGTGTAGGGTGTAGGGTGTACAGTGTAGGGTGTAGCGTGTAGCATGTAGGGTGTAGGGTGTAGCGTGTAGCGTGTACCGTGTAGCGTATAGAGTGCAGCGTGTAGGGTGTAGAGTGTAGCGTGTAGTGTGTAGCGTGTAGGGTGTAGCGTGTAGGGTGTAGCGTGTAGGGTGTAGAGTGTAGCGTGTAGGGTGTAGAGTGTAACATGTAGCGTGTAGGGTGTAGGGCGTAGCGTGTAGCGTGTACCGTGTAGCGTGTAGAGTGTAGTGTGTAGGGTGTAGAGTGTAGCGTGTAAGGTGTAGAGTGTAGCGTGTAGGGTGTAGCGTGTAGAGTGTAGTGTGTGGCGTGCAGGGCGTAGGGTGTAGCGTGTAGGGTGTAGGGTGTAGAGTGTAGGGTGTAGCATGTAGGGTGTAGGGTGTAGCGTGTAGGGTTTAGAGTGTAGCGTGTAGGGTGTACGGTGTAGAGTGTAGGGTATAAGCTGTAGCGTTTAGCGTGTAGAGTGTAGCGTGTAGCGTGTAGCGTGTAGCGTGTAGGGTGTAGAGTGTAGGGTGTAGAGTGTAGCGTGTAGCGTGTAGCGTGTAGGGTGTAGGGTGTAGCGTGTAGGGTGTAGCATGTAGCGTGTAGCGTGTAGCATGTAGAGTAGGGTGTAGGGTGTAGGGTGTAGAGTGTAAAGTGTAGCGTGTAGGGTGTAGCGTGTAGTGTGTAGCGTGTAGCGCGTAGCGTGTAGAGTGTAGGGTATAGAGTGTAGCGTGCAGAGAGTAGGGAGCAGAGTGTAGAGTGTAGCGTGCAGGGTGTAGGGTGTACAGTGTAGGGTGTAGGGTGTAGCGTGTAGAGTGTAGGGTGTAGGGTGTAGTGTGTAGGATGTAGAGTGTAGCGTGTAGCGTGTAGCGTGTAGGGTGTAGCGTGTAGCGTGTAGGGTGTAGCGTGTATCATGTACCGTGTAGCGTGTAGCATGTAGAGTAGGGTGTAGGGTGTAGAGTGTAGCATGTAGGGTGTAGGGTGTAGTGTGTAGGGTGTAGCATATAGGGTGTAGGGTGTAGCGTGCAGGGTGTAGAGTGTAGCGTGTAGGGTGTACGGTGTAGAGTGTAGGGTATAAGCTGTAGCGTTTAGTGTGTAGAGTGGAGCGTGTAGCGTGTAGCGTGTAGGGTGTAGAGTGTAGGGTGTAGAGTGTAGCGTGTAGCGTGTAGCGTGTAGGGTGTAGGGTGAAGCGTGTAGGGTGTAGCATGTAGCGTGTAGCGTGTAGCATGTAGAGTAGGGTGTAGGGTGTAGGGTGTAGAGTGTAGTGTGTAGAGTGTGGAGTGTAGCGTGTAGAGTGTAAAGTGTAGCGTGTAGGGTGTAGCGTGTAGTGTGTAGCGTGTAGCGCGTAGCGTGTAGAGTGTAGGGTATAGAGTGTAGCGTGTAGAGAGTAGGGAGCAGAGTGTAGAGTGTAGCATGTAGGGTGTAGGGTGTACAGTGTAGGGTGTAGGGTGTAGCGTGTAGAGTGTATTGAGTAGGGTGTAGCGTGTAGGGTGTGGAGTGTAGCGTGTAGGGTGTAGCGTGTAGGGTGTAGCGTGTATCATGTACCGTGTAGCTTGTAGCATGTAGAGTAGGGTGTAGGGTGTAGAGTGTAGCGTGTAGCGTGTAGTGTGTAGCGTGTAGAGTGTAAAGTGTAGCGTGTAGGGAGTAGAGTGTAGTGTGTAGGGTGTAGGGTGTAGAGTGTAGGGTGTAGCGTGTAGGGTGTAGAGTGTAGCGTGTAGGGTGTAGCGTGTAGCGTGCAGGGTGTAGAGTGTAGCGTATAGCGTGTAGGGTGTAGGGTGTAGAGTGTAGGGTGTAGGGTGTAGCGTGTAGCGTGCAGGGTGTAGAGTGTAGCGTATAGCGTGTAGGGTGTAGGGTGTAGAGTGTAGGGTGTAGCGTGTAGTTTGTAGGGTGTAGGGTGTAGGGTGTTGCGTGTAGGGTGTAGAGTGTAGCGTGTAGCGTGTAGAGTGTAGCGTGTAGCATGTAGGGTGTAGGGTGTACAGTGTATTGTGTAGGGTGTAGCGTGTAGAGTGTAGTGTGTGGCGTGCAGGGCATAGGGTGTAGCGTGTAGGGTGTAGGGTGTAGCGTGTAGCGTGTAGCGTGTAGGGTGTAGGGTGTAGAGTGTAGGGTGTAGCGTGTAGGGTGTAGCGTGTAGAGTGTAGCGTCTAGCGTGTAGCGTATAGTGTGTAGCGTGTAGCGTGTAGATTGTAGCGTGTAGGGTGTAGGGTGTAGGGTGTAGCGTGTAGCGTGTAGGGTGTAGGGTGTAGGGTGTACCGTGTAGGGTGTAGCGTGTAGCTTGTAGAGTGTAGCATGTAGGGTGTAGCAAGTAGTGTGTATTGTGTAGGGTGTAGAGTGTAGCGTGTAGCGTGTAGGGTGTCACTTTTTCCTCTGATGAAGACGCTTGAGTAGCGTCGATACGCGTGGGGTTCAGGGCTTCCTTTGTTTTTTTCCCGAGGGACAGGACTTGGGTAACTTATCTTTACAACTGCTATGGAATTACACCTATTTACTTCATGCATGGCCTGGCATTTTTCCAAGCCTTAGGACAATGGATCCTGATTCTTTGTATTTCCACAAGGCGTCTGTATGCATACATTTATCCAAATAACTAGGATTTTGTAGTACTGCAGCATATCTATTTCCCTGATTACCTTTCTATAGGGGTCTGCTTTCATTTGCTTACCAACTGTGCGCACGCATGCTGTGTTGAACAAAATAGGATCCATGATGTATTTCTTCCAGATACTAGGCTGGAGTATATGTTTCCTGTCATAGTACTCAGGGGGTCACAGTTGGCAGTAAACAATAGGCTTCTTATATGTAGATTTGACTAAGATTGGTGTACCCGCATACCTAGCAATTTTTTCTCTCTGGTTATTTCTCCTGTCTCACATATGCTGTAAAGTATTAGCTTCCTTCATTCCCTCGGGTAAAATTACTTATGGCCTATTCAGCCATACTAGTGTTTTAAATGTTTTTAAATGTATGTTTTGCCTGGTTCTGTTTGTAGATTACTATTTTTGAACAATAAAATTGACTATTTAACGTGGATCCCATTGGTTTGCATATCCTTTTCTTTTTGTGTTTAGTGTGTAGCGTGTAACTTAACCCTACACGCTACACGCTACACGCTACACGCTACACTCTACACCCTACACGCTACACCCTACACTCTACACCGTACACTCTACACGCTACACTCTACACCCTACACCCTACACGCTACACGCTACACTCTACACCCTACACTCTACACGCTACACGCTACACACTACACCCTACACTCTACACGCTACACGCTACACTCTACACGCTACACGCTACATGCTACACGCTACACTCTACACCCTACACCCTACACGCTACACGCTATACTCTACACCCTACACGCTACACTCTACACGCTACACGCTACACTCTACACTCTACACGCTACACGCTACACTCTACACCCTACACGCAACACGCTACACTCTACACCCTACACGCTACACTCTGCACGCTACACGCTACACCCTACACGCTATACTCTGCACGCTACACGCTACACTCTACACCATACACGCTACACCCTACACTCTACACCCTACACCCTACACGCTATACCCGACACCCTACACCCTACATGCTTCACCCTACACGCTACACTCTACACTCTACACCCTACACCCTACACGCTACATGCTACACCCTACACGCTACACTATACACCCTACACTCTACACGCTACACACTACACGCTACACGCTACACCCTACACGCTACACGCTACACCCTACACGCTACACGTTACACTCTACACCCTACACCCTACACGCTACACGCTACACCCTACACGCTACACGTTACACTCTACACCCTACACGCTACACTCTACACCCTGCACCCTACACGCTACAATCTACACCCTACACCCTACACGCTACACGCTACACGCTACACCCTTCACCCTACACTCTACACCCTACACCCTACACGCTACACGCTACACCCTACACGCTACACGTTACACTCTACACCCTACACCCTACTCTCTACATGCTATACTCTACACCCTACACGCTACACTCTACACCCTACACGCTACACGCTACACCCTACACGCTAAACGCTACAGCTTATACCCTACACTCTACACCGTACACCCTACACGCTACACTCTACACCCTACATGCTACACCCTACACCCTACACCCTACATGCTACACCCTACACTCTACACCCTACACCCTACACACTACACGCTACACCCTACACCCTACACGCTACACTCTACACGCTACACGCTACACTCTACACCCTACACGCAACACCCTACACCCTACACCCTACAAACTACACGCTACACCCTACACCCGACACGCTACACCCTGCACGCTACTCTGCACGCTACACTCTACACCCTACACTCTACACGCTACATGCTACACTCTACATTCTACACAATACACTCTACACGCTACACTCTACACCCTACACGCTACACTCTACACTCTACACCCTACTCTCTACACGCTTCACGCTACACTCTATACCCTACACTCTACACGCTACACCCTACACCCTACACTCTACATGCTACACCCTAGACCCTACACCCTACACTCTACATGCTACACGCTACACGATACATGCTACACGCTACACCCTACACGCTACACTCTACACTCTACACCCTACACGCTACACCCTACACTCTACACCCTACACGCTACACCCTACAATCTACACGCTACACGCTACACTCTACACGCTACACGCTACACTCTACACTCTACACCCTACACCCTTCATGCTACACGCTACACTCTACACCCTACACGCTACACTCTGCATTCTACACGCTACACCCTACACCCTGCACGCTACACTCTGCACGCTACACGCTACACTCTACACCATACACGCTACACCCTACACTCTACACCCTACACCCTACACGCTATACCCGACACCCTACACCCTACATGCTTCACCCTACACGCTACACTCTACACTCTACACCCTACACCCTACACGCTACATGCTACAACCTACACGCTACACTCTACACCCTACACTCTACACGCTACACACTACACGCTACACCCTACACGCTACACGCTACACCCTACACGCTACACGTTACACTCTACACCCTACACCCTACACGCTACACGCTACACCCTACACGCTACACGTTACACTCTACACCCTACACGCTACACTCTACACCCTGCACCCTACACGCTACACGCTACACCCTACATGCTACACGCTACACAATACACGCTACACGTTACACTCTACACCCTACACTCTACACCCTACACTCTACACGCTACACTCTACACCCTACACTCTACACTCTACACCCTACACCCTACACGCTACACGCTACATTCTACACCCTACACCCTACACGCTACACGCTACACCCTACACCCTACACGCTACAATCTACACCCTACACCCTACACGCTACACGCTACACCCTACACTCTACACCCTACACCCTACACGCTACACACTATACTCTACACCCTACACGCTACACGCTACACTCTACACCCTACACGCTACACTCTGCACGCTACACGCTACACCCTACACCCTACACGCTACACTCTACACCATACATGCTACACCCTACACTCTACACCCTACACCCTACACGCTATACCCGACACCCTACACCCTGCATGCTTCACACTACACGCTACACTCTACACGCTACACTCTACACCATACATGCTACACCCTACACTCTACACTATACACCCTACACCCTACACGCTACATGCTACACCCTACACGCTACACTCTACACCCTACACCCTACACGCTACACACTACACGCTACACGCTACACCCTACACACTACACGTTACACTCTACACCCTACACTCTGCACTCTACACCCTACACCCTACACGCTACACGCTACAATCTACACCCTACACGCTACACGCTACACCCTACACCCTACACGCTACAATCTACACGCTACTCGCTACACCCTATACGCTAGACGCTACACTCTACACGCTACACGATACACGCTACACCCTACACACTACACCCTACACTCTACACCCTACACCCTACACGCTACACGCTACACGCTACACCCTACACGCTACACCCTACACGCAACACGCTACACTCTACACCCTACACGCTACACTCTGCACGCTACACGCTACACCCTACACGCTATACTCTGCACGCTACACGCTACACTCTACACCATACACGCTACACCCTACACTCTACACCCTACACCCTACACGCTATACCCGACACCCTACACCCTACATGCTTCACCCCACACGCTACACTCTACACTCTACACCCTACACGCTACATGCTACACCCTACACGCTACACTCTACACCCTACACTCTACACGCTACACACTACACGCTACACCCTACACGCTACACGCTACACCCTACACGCTACACGTTACACTCTACACCCTACACCCTACACGCTACACGCTACACCCTACACGCTACACGTTACACTCTACACCCTACACGCTACACTCTACACCCTGCACCCTACACGCTACAATCTACACTCTACACCCTACACCCTACACGCTATACCCCACACCCTACACCCTACATGCTTCACCCCACACGCTACACTCTACACTCTACACCCTACACCCTACACGCTACATGCTACACCCTACACGCTACACTCTACACCCTACACTCTACACGCTACACCCTACACGCTACACGTTACACTCTACACCAAACACGCTACACTCTACACCCTGCACCCTACACGCTACAATCTACACCCTACACCCTACACGCTACACGCTACACGCTACACCCTTCACCCTACACTCTACACCCTACACCCTACACGCTACACGCTACACCCTACACGCTACACGTTACACTCTACACCCTACACGCTACACTCTACACCCTGCACCCTACACGCTACAATCTACACCCTACACCCTACACGCTACACGCTACACGCTACACCCTTCACCCTACACTCTACACCCTACACCCTACACTCTACACGCTACACCCTACACGCTACACGTTACACTCTACACCCTACACCCTACTCTCTACATGCTATACTCTACACCCTACACGCTACACTCTACACCCTACACGCTACACGCTACACCCTACACGCTAAACGCTACAGCTTATACCCTACACTCTACACCGTACACCCTACACGCTACACTCTACACCCTACATGCTACACCCTACACCCTACACCCTACATGCTACACCCTACACTCTACACCCTACACCCTACACACTACACGCTACACCCTACACCCTACACGCTACACTCTACACGCTACACGCTACACTCTACACCCTACACGCAACACCCTACACCCTACACCCTACAAACTACACGCTACACCCTACACCCGACACGCTACACCCTGCACGCTACTCTACACGCTACACTCTACACCCTACACTCTACACGCTACATGCTACACTCTACATTCTACACAATACACTCTACACGCTACACTCTACACCCTACACGCTACACTCTACACTCTACACCCTACTCTCTACACGCTTCACGCTACACTCTATACCCTACACTCTACACGCTACACCCTACACCCTACACTCTACATGCTACACCCTACACCCTACACCCTACACTCTACATGCTACACGCTACACGATACATGCTACACGCTACACCCTACACGCTACACTCTACACTCTACACCCTACACGCTACACCCTACACTCTACACCCTACACGCCACACCCTACAATCTACACGCTACACGCTACACTCTACACGCTACACGCTACACTCTACACTCTACACCCTACACCCTTCATGCTACACGCTACACTCTACACCCTACACGCTACACTCTGCATTCTACACGCTACACCCTACACCCTGCACGCTACACTCTGCACGCTACACGCTACACTCTACACCATACACGCTACACCCTACACTCTACACCCTACACCCTATACGCTATACCCGACACCCTACACCCTACATGCTTCACCCTACACGCTACACTCTACACTCTACACCCTACACCCTACACGCTACATGCTACAACCTACACGCTACACTCTACACCCTACACTCTACACGCTACACACTACACGCTACACCCTACACGCTACACGCTACACCCTACACGCTACACGTTACACTCTACACCCTACACCCTACACGCTACACGCTACACCCTACACGCTACACGTTACACTCTACACCCTACACGCTACACTCTACACCCTGCACCCTACACGCTACACGCTACACCCTACATGCTACACGCTACACAATACACGCTACACGTTACACTCTACACCCTACACTCTACACCCTACACTGTACACGCTACACTCTACACCCTACACTCTACACTCTACACCCTACACCCTACACGCTACACGCTACACTCTACACCCTACACCCTACACGCTACACGCTACACCCTACACCCTACACGCTACAATCTACACCCTACACCCTACACGCTACACGCTACACCCTACACTCTACACCCTACACCCTACACGCTACACACTATACTCTACACCCTACACGCTACACGCTACACTCTACACCCTACACGCTACACTCTGCACGCTACACGCTACACCCTACACCCTACACGCTACACTCTACACCATACATGCTACACCCTACACTCTACACCCTACACCCTACACGCTATACCCGACACCCTACACCCTGCATGCTTCACACTACACGCTACACTCTACACGCTACACTCTACACCATACATGCTACACCCTACACTCTACACTATACACCCTACACCCTACACGCTACATGCTACACCCTACACGCTACACTCTACACCCTACACCCTACACGCTACACACTACACGCTACACGCTACACCCTACACACTACACGTTACACTCTACACCCTACACTCTGCACTCTACACCCTACACCCTACACGCTACACGCTACAATCTACACCCTACACGCTACACGCTACACCCTACACCCTACACGCTACAATCTACACGCTACTCGTTACACCCTATACGCTAGACGCTACACTCTACACGCTACACGATACACGCTACACCCTACACACTACACCCTACACTCTACACCCTACACCCTACATGCTACACGCTACACGCTACACCCTACACGCTACACCCTACACGCAACACGCTACACTCTACACCCTACACGCTACACTCTGCACGCTACACGCTACACCCTACACGCTATACTCTGCACGCTACACGCTACACTCTACACCATACACGCTACACCCTACACTCTACACCCTACACCCTACACGCTATACCCGACACCCTACACCCTACATGCTTCACCCCACACGCTACACTCTACACTCTACACCCTACACGCTACATGCTACACCCTACACGCTACACTCTACACCCTACACTCTACACGCTACACACTACACGCTACACCCTACACGCTACACCCTACACGCTACACGTTACACTCTACACCCTACACCCTACACGCTACACGCTACACCCTACACTCTACACCCTACACCCTACACGCTACACACTATACTCTACACCCTACACGCTACACGCTACACTCTACACCCTACACGCTACACGCTACATGCTACAACCTACACGCTACACTCTACACCCTACACTCTACACGCTACACACTACACGCTACACCCTACACGCTACACGCTACACCCTACACGCTACACGTTACACTCTACACCCTACACCCTACACGCTACACGCTACACCCTACACGCTACACGTTACACTCTACACCCTACACGCTACACTCTACACCCTGCACCCTACACGCTACACGCTACACCCTACATGCTACACGCTACACAATACACGCTACACGTTACACTCTACACCCTACACTCTACACCCTACACTGTACACGCTACACTCTACACCCTACACTCTACACTCTACACCCTACACCCTACACGCTACACGCTACACTCTACACCCTACACCCTACACGCTACACGCTACACCCTACACCCTACACGCTACAATCTACACCCTACACCCTACACGCTACACGCTACACCCTACACTCTACACCCTACACCCTACACGCTACACACTATACTCTACACCCTACACGCTACACGCTACACTCTACACCCTACACGCTACACTCTGCACGCTACACGCTACACCCTACACCCTACACGCTACACTCTACACCATACATGCTACACCCTACACTCTACACCCTACACCCTACACGCTATACCCGACACCCTACACCCTGCATGCTTCACACTACACGCTACACTCTACACGCTACACTCTACACCATACATGCTACACCCTACACTCTACACTATACACCCTACACCCTACACGCTACATGCTACACCCTACACGCTACACTCTACACCCTACACCCTACACACTACACGCTACACGCTACACCCTACACACTACACGTTACACTCTACACCCTACACTCTGCACTCTACACCCTACACCCTACACGCTACACGCTACAATCTACACCCTACACGCTACACGCTACACCCTACACCCTACACGCTACAATCTACACGCTACTCGCTACACCCTATACGCTAGACGCTACACTCTACACGCTACACGATACACGCTACACCCTACACACTACACCCTACACTCTACACCCTACACCCTACATGCTACACGCTACACGCTACACCCTACACGCTACACCCTACACGCAACACGCTACACTCTACACCCTACACGCTACACTCTGCACGCTACACGCTACACCCTACACGCTATACTCTGCACGCTACACGCTACACTCTACACCATACACGCTACACCCTACACTCTACACCCTACACGCTATACCCGACACCCTACACCCTACATGCTTCACCCCACACGCTACACTCTACACTCTACACCCTACACGCTACATGCTACACCCTACACGCTACACTCTACACCCTACACTCTACACGCTACACACTACACGCTACACCCTACACGCTACACCCTACACGCTACACGTTACACTCTACACCCTACACCCTACACGCTACACGCTACACCCTACACTCTACACCCTACACCCTACACGCTACACACTATACTCTACACCCTACACGCTACACGCTACACTCTACACCCTACACGCTACACTCTGCACGCTACACGCTACACCCTACACCCTACACGCTACACTCTACACCATACATGCTACACCCTACACTCTACACCCTACACCCTACACGCTATACCCGACACCCTACACCCTGCATGCTTCACACTACACGCTACACTCTACACGCTACACTCTACACCATACATGCTACACCCTACACTCTACACTATACACCCTACACCCTACACGCTACATGCTACACCCTACACGCTACACTCTACACCCTACACCCTACACGCTACACACTACACGCTACACGCTACACCCTACACACTACACGTTACACTCTACACCCTACACTCTGCACTCTACACCCTACACCCTACACGCTACACGCTACAATCTACACCCTACACGCTACACGCTACACCCTACACCCTACACGCTACAATCTACACGCTACTCGCTACACCCTATACGCTAGACGCTACACTCTACACGCTACACGATACACGCTACACCCTACACACTACACCCTACACTCTACACCCTACACCCTACACGCTACACGCTACACGCTACACCCTACACGCTACACCCTACACGCTATACTCTGCACGCTACACGCTACACTCTACACCATACACGCTACACCCTACACTCTACACCCTACACCCTACACGCTATACCCGACACCCTACACCCTACATGCTTCACCCCACACGCTACACTCTACACTCTACACCCTACACGCTACATGCTACACCCTACACGCTACACTCTACACCCTACACTCTACACGCTACACACTACACGCTACACCCTACACGCTACACGCTACACCCTACACGCTACACGTTACACTCTACACCCTACACGCTACACACTACACCCTACACGCTACACGTTACACTCTACACCCTACACGCTACACTCTACACCCTGCACCCTACACGCTACAATCTACACTCTACACCCTACACCCTACACGCTATTCCCGACACCCTACACCCTACATGCTTCACCCCACACGCTACACTCTACACTCTACACCCTACACCCTACACGCTACATGCTACACCCTACACGCTACACTCTACACCCTACACTCTACACGCTACACCCTACACGCTACACGTTACACTCTACACCAAACACGCTACACTCTACACCCTGCACCCTACACGCTACAATCTACACCCTACACCCTACACGCTACACGCTACACGCTACACCCTTCACCCTACACTCTACACCCTACACCCTACACGCTACACGCTACACCCTACACGCTACACGTTACACTCTACACCCTACACGCTACACTCTACATCCTGCACCCTACACGCTACAATCTACACCCTACACCCTACACGCTACACGCTACACGCTACATCCTTCACCCTACACGCTACACTCTACACCCTACACGCTAAACGCTACAGCTTATACCCTACACTCTACACCGTACACCCTACACGCTACACTCTACACCCTACATGCTACACCCTACACCCTAAACCCTACATGCTACACCCTACACTCTACACCCTACACCCTACACACTACACGCTACACCCTACAACCTACACGCTACACCCTACACTCTACACCCTACACGCTATACCCGACACCCTACACCCTACATGCTTCACCCCACACGCTACACTCTACACTCTACACCCTACACGCTACATGCTACACCCTACACGCTACACTCTACACCCTACACTCTACACGCTACACACTACACGCTACACCCTACACGCTACACCCTACACGCTACACGTTACACTCTACACCCTACACCCTACACGCTACACGCTACACCCTACACTCTACACCCTACACCCTACACGCTACACACTATACTCTACACCCTACACGCTACACGCTACACTCTACACCCTACACGCTACACTCTGCACGCTACACGCTACACCCTACACCCTACACGCTACACTCTACACCATACATGCTACACCCTACACTCTACACCCTACACCCTACACGCTATACCCGACACCCTACACCCTGCATGCTTCACACTACACGCTACACTCTACACGCTACACTCTACACCATACATGCTACACCCTACACTCTACACTATACACCCTACACCCTACACGCTACATGCTACACCCTACACGCTACACTCTACACCCTACACCCTACACGCTACACACTACACGCTACACGCTACACCCTACACACTACACGTTACACTCTACACCCTACACTCTGCACTCTACACCCTACACCCTACACGCTACACGCTACAATCTACACCCTACACGCTACACGCTACACCCTACACCCTACACGCTACAATCTACACGCTACTCGCTACACCCTATACGCTAGACGCTACACTCTACACGCTACACGATACACGCTACACCCTACACACTACACCCTACACTCTACACCCTACACCCTACACGCTACACGCTACACGCTACACCCTACACGCTACACCCTACACGCTATACTCTGCACGCTACACGCTACACTCTACACCATACACGCTACACCCTACACTCTACACCCTACACCCTACACGCTATACCCGACACCCTACACCCTACATGCTTCACCCCACACGCTACACTCTACACTCTACACCCTACACGCTACATGCTACACCCTACACGCTACACTCTACACCCTACACTCTACACGCTACACACTACACGCTACACCCTACACGCTACACGCTACACCCTACACGCTACACGTTACACTCTACACCCTACACGCTACACACTACACCCTACACGCTACACGTTACACTCTACACCCTACACGCTACACTCTACACCCTGCACCCTACACGCTACAATCTACACTCTACACCCTACACCCTACACGCTATTCCCGACACCCTACACCCTACATGCTTCACCCCACACGCTACACTCTACACTCTACACCCTACACCCTACACGCTACATGCTACACCCTACACGCTACACTCTACACCCTACACTCTACACGCTACACCCTACACGCTACACGTTACACTCTACACCAAACACGCTACACTCTACACCCTGCACCCTACACGCTACAATCTACACCCTACACCCTACACGCTACACGCTACACGCTACACCCTTCACCCTACACTCTACACCCTACACCCTACACGCTACACGCTACACCCTACACGCTACACGTTACACTCTACACCCTACACGCTACACTCTACATCCTGCACCCTACACGCTACAATCTACACCCTACACCCTACACGCTACACGCTACACGCTACATCCTTCACCCTACACGCTACACTCTACACCCTACACGCTAAACGCTACAGCTTATACCCTACACTCTACACCGTACACCCTACACGCTACACTCTACACCCTACATGCTACACCCTACACCCTAAACCCTACATGCTACACCCTACACTCTACACCCTACACCCTACACACTACACGCTACACCCTACAACCTACACGCTACACTCTACACGCTACACGCTACACTCTACACCCTACACCCAACACCTTACACCCTACACCCTATAAACTACACGCTACACCCTACACCCTACACCCGACACGCTACACCCTACAAGCTACACTCTACTCGCTACACTCTACACCCTACACGCTACACTCTACACCCTACACTCTACACGCTACATGCTACACTCTACATTCTACACAATACACTCTACACGCTACACTCTACACCCTACACGCTACACTCTACACTCTACACCCTACTCTCTACACGCTACACGCTACACTCTATACCCTACACTCTACACGCTACACCCTACACCCTACACTCTACATGCTACACCCTACACCCTACACTCTACATGCTACACGCTACACGATACATGCTACACGCTACACCCTACACGCTACACGCTACACCCTACAGCCTACACCCTACACGCTACACGCTACACTCTACACCCTACACGCTACACCCTACACCCTACACGCTACACGCTACACTCTACACTCTACACCCTACACGCTACACTCTACACGCTACACGCTACACTCTACACTCTACACGCTACACGCTACACTCTACACCCTACACGCAACACGCTACACTCTACACCCTACACGCTACACTCTGCACGCTACACACTACACCCTACACGCTATACTCTGCACGCTACACGCTACACTCTACACCATACACGCTACACCCTACACTCTACACCCTACACCCTACACGCTATACCCGACACCCTACACCCTACATGCTTCACCCTACACGCTACACTCTACACTCTACACCCTACACCCTACACGCTACATGCTACACCCTACACGCTACACTATACACCCTACACTCTACACGCTACACACTACACGCTACACGCTACACCCTACACGCTACACGCTACACCCTACACGCTACACGTTACACTCTACACCCTACACCCTACACGCTACACGTTACACCCTACACGCTACACGTTACACTCTACACCCTACACGCTACACTCTACATCCTGCACCCTACACGCTACAATCTACACCCTACACCCTACACGCTACACGCTACACGCTACATCCTTCACCCTACACGCTACACTCTACACCCTACACGCTACACCCTACACGCTAAACGCTACAGCTTATACCCTACACTCTACACCGTACACCCTACACGCTACACTCTACACCCTACATGCTACACCCTACACCCTAAACCCTACATGCTACACCCTACACTCTACACCCTACACCCTACACACTACACGCTACACCCTACAACCTACACGCTACACTCTACACGCTACACGCTACACTCTACACCCTACACGCAACACCTTACACCCTACACCCTATAAACTACACGCTACACCCTACACCCTACACCCGACACGCTACACCCTACAAGCTACACTCTACTCGCTACACTCTACACCCTACACGCTACACTCTACACCCTACACTCTACACGCTACATGCTACACTCTACATTCTACACAATACACTCTACACGCTACACTCTACACCCTACACGCTACACTCTACACTCTACACCCTACTCTCTACACGCTACACGCTACACTCTATACCCTACACTCTACACGCTACACCCTACACCCTACACTCTACATGCTACACCCTACACCCTACACCCTACACTCTACATGCTACACGCTACACGATACATGCTACACGCTACACCCTACACGCTACACGCTACACCCTACAGCCTACACCCTACACGCTACACGCTACACTCTACACCCTACACGCTACACCCTACACCCTACACGCTACACGCTACACTCTACACTCTACACCCTACACGCTACACTCTACACGCTACACGCTACACTCTACACTCTACACGCTACACGCTACACTCTACACCCTACACGCAACACGCTACACTCTACACCCTACACGCTACACTCTGCACGCTACACGCTACACCCTACACGCTATACTCTGCACGCTACACGCTACACTCTACACCATACACGCTACACCCTACACTCTACACCCTACACCCTACACGCTATACCCGACACCCTACACCCTACATGCTTCACCCTACACGCTACACTCTACACTCTACACCCTACACCCTACACGCTACACGCTACACCCTACACGCTACACGTTACACTCTACACCCTACACCCTACACGCTACACGCTACACCCTACACGCTACACGTTACACTCTACACCCTACACGCTACACTCTACACCCTGCACCCTACACGCTACAATCTACACCCTACACCCTACACGCTACACGCTACACCCTTCACCCTACACTCTACACCCTACACCCTACACGCTACACGCTACACCCTACACGCTACACGTTACACTCTACACCCTACACCCTAGACCCTACTCTCTACATGCTATACTCTACACCCTACACGCTACACTCTACACCCTACACGCTACACGCTACACCCTACACGCTAAACGCTACAGCTTATACCCTACACTCTACACCGTACACCCTACACGCTACACTCTACACCCTACATGCTACACCCTACACCCTACACCCTACATGCTACACCCTACACTCTACACCCTACACCCTACACACTACACGCTACACCCTACACCCTGCACGCTACACTCTACACGCTACATGCTACACTCTACACCCTACACGCAACACCCTACACCCTACACCCTACAAACTACACGCTACACCCTACACCCTACACCCGACACGCTACACCCTACACGCTACTCTACACGCTACACTCTACACCCTACACGCTACACTCTACACCCTACACTCTACACGCTACATGCTACACTCTACATTCTACACAATACACTCTACACGCTACACTCTACACCCTACACGCTACACTCTACACTCTACACCCTACTCTCTACACGCTACACGCTACACTCTATACCCTACACTCTACACGCTACACCCTACACCCTACACTCTACATTCTACACCCTACACCCTACACCCTACACTCTACATGCTACACGCTACACGAAACATGCTACACGCTACACCCTACACGCTACACTCTACACTCTACACCCTACACGCTACACCCTACACTCTACACCCTACACGCTACACCCTACAATCTACACGCTACACGCTACACTCTACACGCTACACGCTACACTCTACACTCTACACCCTACACCCTTCATGCTACACTCTACACGCTACACTCTGCATTCTACACGCTACACCCTACACCCTGCACGCTACACTCTGCACGCTACACGCTACACTCTACACCATACACGCTACACCCTACACTCTACACCCTACACCCTACACGCTATACCCGACACCCTACACCCTACATGCTTCACCCTACACGCTACATGCTACAACCTACACGCTACACTCTACACCCTACACTCTACACGCTACACACTACACGCTACACCCTACACGCTACACGCTACACCCTACACGCTACACGTTACACTCTACACCCTACACCCTACACGCTACACGCTACACCCTACACGCTACACGTTACACTCTACACCCTACACGCTACACTCTACACCCTGCACCCTACACGCTACACGCTACACCCTACATGCTACACGCTACACAATACACGCTACACGTTACACTCTACACCCTACACTCTACACCCTACACTGTACACGCTACACTCTACACCCTACACTCTACACTCTACACCCTACACCCTACACGCTACACGCTACACTCTACACCCTACACCCTACACGCTACACGCTACACCCTACACCCTACACGCTACAATCTACACCCTACACCCTACACGCTACACGCTACACCCTACACTCTACACCCTACACCCTACACGCTACACACTATGCTCTACACCCTACACGCTACACGCTACACTCTACACCCTACACGCTACACTCTGCACGCTACACGCTACACCCTACACCCTACACGCTACACTCTACACGCTACACTCTACACCATACATGCTACACCCTACACTCTACACCCTACACCCTACACGCTATACCCGACACCCTACACCCTGCATGCTTCACACTACACGCTACACTCTACACGCTACACTCTACACCATACATGCTACACCCTACACTCTACACTATACACCCTACACCCTACACGCTACATGCTACACCCTACACGCTACACTCTACACCCTACACCCTACACGCTACACACTACACGCTACACGCTACACCCTACACACTACACGTTACACTCTACACCCTACACTCTGCACTCTACACCCTACACCCTACACGCTACACGCTACAATCTACACCCTACACGCTACACGCTACACCCTACACCCTACACGCTACAATCTACACGCTACTCGCTACACCCTATACGCTAGACGCTACACTCTACACGCTACACGCTACACGCTACACCCTACACGCTACACCCTACACGCAACACGCTACACTCTACACCCTACACGATACACTCTGCACGCTACACGCTACACCCTACACGCTATACTCTGCACGCTACACGCTACACTCTACACCATACACGCTACACCCTACACTCTACACCCTACACCCTACACGCTATACCCGACACCCTACACCCTACATGCTTCACCCCACACGCTACACTCTACACTCTACACCCTACACCCTACACGCTACATGCTACACCCTACACGCTACACTCTACACCCTACACTCTACACGCTACACACTACACGCTACACCCTACACGCTACACGCTACACCCTACACGCTACACGTTACACTCTACACCCTACACCCTACACGCTACACGCTACACCCTACACGCTACACGTTACACTCTACACCCTACACGCTACACTCTACACCCTGCACCCTACACGCTACAATCTACACTCTACACCCTACACCCTACACGCTATACCCGACACCCTACACCCTACATGCTTCACCCCACACGCTACACTCTACACTCTACACCCTACACCCTACACGCTACATGCTACACCCTACACGCTACACTCTACACCCTACACTCTACACGCTACACACTACACGCTACACGCTACACCCTACACGCTACACGCTACACCCTACACGCTACACGTTACACTCTACACCCTACACCCTACACGCTACACGCTACACCCTACACGCTACACGTTACACTCTACACCAAACACGCTACACTCTACACCCTGCACCCTACACGCTACAATCTACACCCTACACCCTACACGCTACACGCTACACGCTACACCCTTCACCCTACACTCTACACCCTACACGCTACACGCTACACCCTACACGCTACACGTTACACTCTACACCCTACACGCTACACTCTACACCCTGCACCCTACACGCTACAATCTACACCCTACACCCTACACGCTACACGCTACACGCTACACCCTTCACCCTACACGCTACACTCTACACCCTACACGCTACACGCTACACCCTACACGCTAAACGCTACAGCTTATACCCTACACTCTACACCGTACACCCTACACGCTACACTCTACACCCTACATGCTACACCCTACACCCTACATGCTACACCCTACACTCTACACCCTACACCCTACACACTACACGCTACACCCTACACCCTACACGCTACACTCTACACGCTACACGCTACACTCTACACCCTACACGCAACACCCTACACCCTACACCCTACAAACTACACGCTACACCCTACACCCGACACGCTACACCCTACACGCTACACTCTACTCGCTACACTCTATACCCTACACGCTACACTCTACACCCTACACTCTACACGCTACATGCTACACTCTACATTCTACACAATACACTCTACACGCTACACTCTACACCCTACACGCTACACTCTACACTCTACACCCTACTCTCTACACGCTACACGCTACACTCTATACCCTACACTCTACACGCTACACCCTACACCCTACACTCTACATGCTACACCCTACACCCTACACCCTACACTCTACATGCTACACGCTACACGATACATGCTACACGCTACACCCTACACGCTACACGCTACACCCTACAGCCTACACCCTACACGCTACACGCTACACTCTACACCCTACACGCTACACCCTACACCCTACACGCTACACGCTACACTCTACACTCTACACCCTACACGCTACACCCTACGCTCTACACCCTACACGCTACACCCTACACTCTACACGCTACACGCTACACTCTACACGCTACACGCTACACTCTACACTCTACACCCTACACCCTACACGCTACACGCTATACTCTACACCCTACACGCTACACTCTACAAGCTACACGCTACACTCTACACGCTACACTCTACACCCTACACGCAACACGCTACACTCTACACCCTACACGCTACACTCTGCATTCTACACGCTACACCCTACACCCTGCACGCTACACTCTCCACGCTACACGCTACACTCTACACCATACACGCTACACCCTACACTCTACACCCTACACCCTACACGCTATACCCGACACCCTACACCCTACATGCTTCACCCTACACGCTACACTCTACACTCTACACCCTACACCCTACACGCTACATGCTACAACCTACACGCTACACTCTACACCCTACACTCTACACGCTACACACTACACGCTACACCATACACGCTACACCCTACACTCTGCACCCTACACCCTACACGCTATACCCGACACCCTACACCCTACATGCTTCACCCTACACGCTACACTCTACACTCTACACCCTACACCCTACACGCTACATGCTACAACCTACACGTTACACTCTACACCCTACTACCTACACGCTACACGCTACACCCTACACACTACACGTTACACTCTACACCCTACACGCTACACTCTACACCCTGCACCCTACACGCTACACGCTACACCCTACATGCTACACGCTACACAATACACGCTACACGTTACACTCTACACCCTACACTCTACACCCTACACTCTACACGCTACACTCTACACCCTACACTCTACGCTCTACACCCTACACCCTACACGCTACACGCTACACTCTACACCCTACACCCTAAACGCTACACGCTACACCCTACACCCTACACGCTACAATCTACACCCTACACCCTACACGCTACACGCTACACCCTACACTCTACACCCTACACCCTACACGCTACACACTATACTCTACACCCTACACGCTACACCCTACACGCAACACGCTACACTCTACACCCTACACGCTACACTCTGCACGCTACACGCTACACCCTACACCCTACACGCTACACTCTACACGCTACACTCTACACCATACACGCTACACCCTACACTCTACACCCTACACCCTACACGCTATACCCGACACCCTACACCCTGCATGCTTCACACTACACGCTACACTCTACACTTTACACCCTACACCCTACACGCTACATGCTACACCCTACACGCTACACTCTACACCCTACACCCTACACGCTACACACTACACGCTACACGCTACACACTACACACTACACGTTACACTCTACACCCTACACTCTGCACTCTACACCCTACACCCTACACGCTACACGCTACAATCTACACCCTACACGCTACACGCTACACCCTACACCCTACACGCTACAATCTACACGCTACACGCTACACCCTATACGCTAGACGCTACACTCTACACGCTACACGATACACGCTACACCCTACACACTACACCCTACACTCTACACCCTACACCCTACACGCTACACGCTACACGCTACACCCTACACGCTACACCCTACACTCTACACCCTACACCCTACACGCTACACGCTACACCCTACACGCTACACGTTACACTCTACACCCTACACCCTACACTCTACACCCTACACCCTACTCTCTACACGCTATATTCTACACCCTACACGCTACACTCTACACCCTACACGCTACACGCTACACTCTACACCCTAGACGCTACACTCTATACCCTACACTCTACACGCTACACCCTACACCCTACACTCTACATGCTACACCCTACACCCTACACCCTACACTCTACATGCTACACGCTACACGCTACATGCTACACGCTACATGCTACACGCTACACCCTACACGCTACACGCTACACACTACACGCTACACCCTACACCCTACACGCTACACGCTACACTCTACACCCTACACGCTACACCCTACACCCTACACCCTACACGCTACACGCTACACTCTACACCCTACACGCTACACCCTACACTCTACACCCTACACTCTACACCCTACACGCTATACGCTACACTCTACACCCTGCACGCTACACGCTACACCCTACACGCTACACTCTACACCCTACACGCTACACCCTACACTCTACACCCTACACCTTACACGCTACACGCTACACTCTACACCTTACACGCTACACGCTACACTCCACACCCTACACCTTACATGCTACACGCTACACCCTACACGCTACACATTACACTCTAAACCCTACACTCTACATCCTACACCCTACACTCTACACCCTACACGCTACACTCTACACTCTACACCCTAAACCCTACATGCTACACGCTACACGCTACACTCTACACCCCACACGCTACACCCTACAAGCTAAACGCTACAAACTACACGCTACATATTACACTCTACACCCTAGCGTGTAGCGTGTAGGGTGTAGAGTGTAGTGTGTAGCATGTAGCGTGTAGGGTGTAGAGTGTAGCATGTAGCGTGTAGGGTGTAGAGTGTAGCGTGTAGGGTGTAGAGTGTAGCATGTAGCGTGTAGGGTCTAGGGTGTAGAGTATAGAGTGTAGCATGTAGCGTGTAGATTGTAGGGTGTACCGTGTAGGGTGTAGAGTGTAGCATGTAGGGTGTAGAGTGAAGGGTGTAGCGTGTAGAGTGTAGCGTGTAGCGTGTAGCTTGTAGGGTGTAGAGTGTAGCGTGTAGGGTGTAGAGTGTAGCGAGTAGCGTGTAGTGTGTAGGGTGTAGGGTGTAGAGTGTAGGGTGTAGCGTGTAGGGTGTAGCGTGTAGCGTGTAGCGTGTAGCGTGTAGCGTGTAGCGTGTAGGGTGTAGAGTGTAGCGTGTAGGGTGTACGGTGTAGAGTGTAGGGTATAAGTTGTAGCGTTTAGCGTGTAGAGTGTAGCGTGTAGCGTGTAGGGTGTAGAGTGTAGGGTGTAGAGTGTAGCGTCTAGCGTGTAGCGTGTAGGGTGTAGCGTGTAGTGTGTAGCGTGTAGCGCGTAGCGTGTAGAGTGTAGGGTATAGAGTGTAGCGTGTAGAGAGTAGGGAGCAGAGTGTAGAGTGTAGCGTGTAGGGTGTAGGGTGTACAGTGTAGGGTGTAGGGTGTAGCGTGTAGCGTGTAGAGTGTAGGGTGTAGGGTGTAGCGTGTAGGGTGTGGAGTGTAGCGTGTAGCGTGTAGGGTGTAGCGTGTAGCGTGTAGGGTGTAGCGTGTATCATGTACCGTGTAGCGTGTAGCATGTAGAGTAGGGTGTAGGGTGTAGAGTGTAGCGTGTAGCGTGTAGTGTGTAGCGTGTAGAGTGTAAAGTGTAGCGTGTAGTGTGTAGTGTGTAGCGTGTAGCGCGTAGCGTGTACGGTGTAGGGTGTAGAGTGTACGGTGTAGCGTGTAGGGTGTAGAGTGTAGCGTGTAGGGTGTAGCGTGTAGCGTGCAGGTGTAGAGTGTAGCGTATAGCGTGTAGGGTGTAGGGTGTAGAGTGTAGGATGTAGCGTGTAGAGTGTAGCGTGTAGCGTGTAGGGTGTACAGTGTAGGGTGTAGGGTGTAGCGTGTAGAGTGTAGTGTGTGGCGTGCAGGGCGTAGGGTGTAGCGTGTAGGGTGTAGGGTGTAGAGTGTAGGGTGTAGCATGTAGGGTGTAGGGTGTAGGGTGTAGCGTGTAGGGTGTAGAGTGTAGCATGTAGGGTGTACGGTGTAGAGTGTAGGGTATAAGCTGTAGCGTTTAGCGTGTAGAGTGTAGCGTGTAGCGTGTAGGGTGTAGGGTGTAGAGTGTAGCGTGTAGGGTGTAGAGTGTAGCGTGTAGAGAGTAGGGTGTAGGGTGTAGAGTGTAGGGTGTAGGGTGTAGAGTGTAACGTGTAGCGTGTAGGGTGTAGCGTGTAGGGTGTAGAGTGTAGGGTGTAGCGTGTAGGGTGTAGCGTGTAGCGTGTAGGGTGTAGGGTGTAGAGTGTAGGGTGTAGCGTGTAGGGTGTAGCGTGTAGCGTGTAGCGTGTAGGTTGTAGGGTGTAGAGTGTAGGGTGTAGCGTGTAGGGTGTAGCGTGTATCATGTAGCGTGTAGAGTGTAGCGTCTAGCGTGTAGCGTATAGTGTGTAGCGTGTAGCGTGTAGATTGTAGCGTGTAGGGTGTAGGGTGTAGGGTGTACCGTGTAGGGTGTAGCGTGTAGCGTGTAGCGTGTAGAGTGTAGCATGTAGGGTGTAGCATGTAGCGTGTATTGTGTAGGGTGTAGAGTGTAGCATGTAGCGTGTAGAGTGTAGGTTGTAGCGTGTAGGGTGTAGAGTGTAGCGTGTAGGGTGTAGAGTGTAGCATGTAGCGTGTAGGGTGTCACTTTTTCCTCTGATGAAGACGCTTGAGTAGCGTCGATACGCGTGGGGAAGGGCTTCCTTTGTTTTTTTCCCGAGGGACAGGACTTGGGTAACATCTTTACAACTGCTATGGAATTACACCTATTTACTTCATGCATGGCCTGGCATTTTTCCAAGCCTTAGGACAATGGATCCTGATTCTTTGTATTTCCACAAGGCGTCTGTATGCATACATTTATCCAAATAACTAGGATTTTGTAGTACTGCAGCATATCTATTTCCCTGATTACCTTTCTATATATATGTGCGCACGCATGCTGTGTTGAACAAAATAGGATCCATGATGTATTTCTTCCAGATACTAGGCTGGAGTATATGTTTCCTGTCATAGTACTCAGGGGGTCACAGTTAGCAGTAAACAATAGGCTTCTTATATGTAGATTTGACTAAGATTGGTGTACCCGCATACCTAGCAATTTTTTCTCTCTGGTTATTTCTCCTGTCTCACATATGCTGTAAAGTATTAGCTTCCTTCATTCCCTCGGGTAAAATTACTTATGGCCTATTCAGCCATACTAGTGTTTTAAATGTTTTTAAATGTATGTTTTGCCTGGTTCTGTTTGTGGATTACTATTTTTGTACAATAAAATTGACTATTTAACGTGGATCCCATTGGTTTGCATATCCTTTTCTTTTTGTGTTTAGTGTGTAGCGTGTAACTTAACCCTACACGATACACGCTACACGCTACACTCTACACCCTACACGCTACACCCTACACTCTACACCGTACACTCTACACGCAACACTCTACACCCTACACCCTACACGCTACACGCTACACTCTACACCCTACACGCTACACGCTACACTCTACACGCTACACGCTACACTCTACACCCTACACGCTACACCCTACACTCTACACCGTACACTCTACACGCTACACGCTACACTCTACACTCTACATGCTACACGCTACACTCTACACTCCACGCTACACGCTACACCCTACACCCTACACGCTACACGCTACACTCTACAACCTACACGCTACACGCTACACGCTACACTCTACATGCTACACGCTACACTCTACACCCTACACTCTACACGCTACACGCTACACTCTACACCCTACACTCTACACGCTACACGCTACACTGTACACCCTACATGCAACACGCTACACTCTACACCCTACACGCTACACTCTACACGCTACACGCTACATGCTACACTCTACACTCTACACCATACACCCTACACGCTACACACTATACTCTACACCCTACACGCTACACACTACACGCTACATGCTACACCCTACACGCTACACGCTACACCCTACACGCTACACGTTACACTCTACACCCTGCACCCTACACGCTACACGCTACACCCTACACGCTACACGCTACACCCTACACACTACACGTTACACTCTACACCCTACACTCTACACCCTACACTCTACACGCTACACTCTACACCCTACACTCTGCACTCTACACCCTACACCCTACACACTACACGCTACACTCTACACCCTACACGCTACACGCTACACCCTACACCCTACACCCTACACGCTACAATCTACACGCTACACGCTACACCCTATACGCTAGACGCTACACTCTACACGCTACACGATACACGCTACACCCTACACGCTACACCCTACACTCTACACCCTACACCCTACACGCTACACGCTACACGCTACACTCTACACGCTACACCCTACACTCTACACCCTACACCCTACACGCTACACGCTACACGCTACACCCTACACCCTACACCCTACACGCTACAATCTACACGCTACACGCTACACCCTATACGCTAGACGCTACACTCTACACGCTACACGATACACGCTACACCCTACACGCTACACCCTACACTCTACACCCTACACCCTACACGCTACACGCTACACGCTACACCCTACACCCTACACCCTACACTCTACACCCTACACCCTACTCTCTACACGCTATATTCTACATTCTATATATATGTGCGCACGCATGCTGTGTTGAACAAAATAGGATCCATGATGTATTTCTTCCAGATACTAGGCTGGAGTATATGTTTCCTGTCATAGTACTCAGGGGGTCACAGTTAGCAGTAAACAATAGGCTTCTTATATGTAGATTTGACTAAGATTGGTGTACCCGCATACCTAGCAATTTTTTCTCTCTGGTTATTTCTCCTGTCTCACATATGCTGTAAAGTATTAGCTTCCTTCATTCCCTCGGGTAAAATTACTTATGGCCTATTCAGCCATACTAGTGTTTTAAATGTTTTTAAATGTATGTTTTGCCTGGTTCTGTTTGTGGATTACTATTTTTGTACAATAAAATTGACTATTTAACGTGGATCCCATTGGTTTGCATATCCTTTTCTTTTTGTGTTTAGTGTGTAGCGTGTAACTTAACCCTACACGA
Source organism: Ranitomeya variabilis (assembly GCF_051348905.1). Taxonomy (NCBI): domain Eukaryota; kingdom Metazoa; phylum Chordata; class Amphibia; order Anura; family Dendrobatidae; genus Ranitomeya; species Ranitomeya variabilis. Next base: position 642,235 of record NW_027508065.1, read on the forward strand.
TACACGCTACACGCTACACTCTACACCCTACACGCTACACCCTACACTCTACACCGTACACTCTACACGCTACACTCTACACCCTACACCCTACACGCTACACGCTACACTCTACACCCTACACGCTACACGCTACACTCTACACGCTACACGCTACACTCTACACCCTACACGCTACACCCTACACTCTACACCGTACACTCTACACGCTACACGCTACACTCTACACTCTACATGCTACACGCTACACTCTACACTCCACGCTACACGCTACACCCTACACCCTACACGCTACACGCTACACTCTACAACCTACACGCTACACGCTACACGCTACACTCTACATGCTACACGCTACACTCTACACCCTACACTCTACACGCTACACGCTACACTCTACACCCTACACTCTACACGCTACACGCTACACTGTACACCCTACATGCAACACGCTACACTCTACACCCTACACGCTACACTCTACACGCTACACGCTACATGCTACACTCTACACTCTACACCATACACCCTACACGCTACACACTATACTCTACACCCTACACGCTACACACTACACGCTACATGCTACACCCTACACGCTACACGCTACACCCTACACGCTACACGTTACACTCTACACCCTGCACCCTACACGCTACACGCTACACCCTACACGCTACACGCTACACCCTACACACTACACGTTACACTCTACACCCTACACTCTACACCCTACACTCTACACGCTACACTCTACACCCTACACTCTGCACTCTACACCCTACACCCTACACACTACACGCTACACTCTACACCCTACACGCTACACGCTACACCCTACACCCTACACCCTACACGCTACAATCTACACGCTACACGCTACACCCTATACGCTAGACGCTACACTCTACACGCTACACGATACACGCTACACCCTACACGCTACACCCTACACTCTACACCCTACACCCTACACGCTACACGCTACACGCTACACTCTACACGCTACACCCTACACTCTACACCCTACACCCTACACGCTACACGCTACACGCTACACCCTACACCCTACACCCTACACGCTACAATCTACACGCTACACGCTACACCCTATACGCTAGACGCTACACTCTACACGCTACACGATACACGCTACACCCTACACGCTACACCCTACACTCTACACCCTACACCCTACACGCTACACGCTACACGCTACACCCTACACCCTACACCCTACACTCTACACCCTACACCCTACTCTCTACACGCTATATTCTACACCCTACACGCTACACTCTACACCCTACACGCTACACTCTACACCCTAGACGCTACACTCTATACCCTACACTCTACATGCTACACCCTACACCCTACACTCAACATGCTACACGCTACACGCTACATGCTACACGCTACACCCTACACGCTACACGCTACACACTACACGCTACACCCTACACCCTACACCCTACACGCTACACGCTACACTCTACACCCTACACGCTACACCCTACACCCTACACCCTACACGCTACACGCTACACTCTAAACCCTACACGCTACACCCTACACTCTACACCCTACACGCTACACCCTACACTCTACACCCTACACGCTATACGCTACACTCTACACCCTGCACGCTACACGCTACACCCTACACGCTACACTCTACACCCTACACGCTACACCCTACACTCTACACCCTACACCCTACACGCTACACTCTACACCCTACACGCTACACCCTACACTCCACACCCTACACCCTACATGCTACACGCTACACCCTACACGCTACACATTACACTCTAAACCCTACACTCTACATCCTACACCCTACACTCTACACCCTACACGCTACACTCTACACTCTACACCCTACACCCTACATGCTACACGCTACACGCTACACTCTACACCCGACACGCTACACGCTACACCCTACAAGCTAAACGCTACAAACTACACGCTACATATTACACTCTACACCCTAGCGTGTAGCGTGTAGGGTGTAGAGTGTAGCTTGTAGCATGTAGCGTGTAGGGTGTATGGTGTAGAGTGTAGCATGTAGCGTGTAGGGTGTAGAGTGTAGCGTGTAGGGTGTAGAGTGTAGCATGTAGCGTGTAGGGTGTAGGGTGTAGAGTGTAGGGTGTAGAGTGTAGCATGTAGGGTGTAGAGTGAAGGGTGTAGCGTGTAGAGTGTAGCGTGTAGCGTGTACGGTGTAGGGTGTAGAGTGTAGGGTGTAGCGTGTAGCGTGTAGCTTGTAGGGTGTAGAGTGTAGCGTGTAGCGTGTAGACTGTAGCGTGTAGGGTGTAGCATGTATCGTGTAGGGTGTAGAGTGTAGCATGTAGCGTGTAGAGTGTAGGGTGTAGCGTGTAGCGTGTGTAGGGTGTAGGGTGTAGAGTGTAGCGTGTAGCGTGTAGGGTGTAGGGTGTAGGGTGTAGAGTGTAGCGTGTAGGGTGTAGCGTGTAGGGTTTAGGGTGTAGGGTGTAGAGTGTAGGGTGTTGCGTGTAGGGTGTAGAGTGTAGCGTGTAGGGTGTAGCGTGTAGAGTGTAGCGTGTAGCGTGTAGGGTGGAGAGTGTAGAGTGTAGGGTGTAGCGTGTAGGGTGTAGAGTGTAGCGTGTAGGGTGTAGAGTGTAGCGTGTAGCGTGCAGGGTGTAGAGTGTAGCGTATAGCGTGTAGGGTGTAGGATGTAGAGTGTAGCGTGTAGGGTGTAGAGTGTAGCGTGTAGAGTGTAGCATGTAGCGTGTAGGGTGTAGAGTGTAGCGTGTAGGGTGAAGCATGTAGGGTGTAGGGTGTCGGGTATAGCGTGTAGGGTGTAGGGTGTAGAGTGTAGGGTGTAGCGTGTATGGTGTAGAGTGTAGCGTGTAGAGTGTAGCGTGTAGGGTGTAGCGTGTAGCGTGCAGAGTGTAGCGTGTAGGGTGTAGAGTGTAGCGTGTTGCGTGTAGGGTGTAGAGTGTAGCGTGTAGCGTGTAGAGTGTAGAGTGTAGCGTGTAGCGTGTAGAGTGTAGCGGGTAGGGTGTAGAGTGTAGCGAGTAGCGTGTAGGGTGTAGGGTGTAGAGTGTAGGGTGTAGCGTGTAGGGTGTAGAGTGTAGCGTGTAGGGTGTAGGGTGTAGGGTGTAGAGTGTAGCGTGTAGGGTGTAGCGTGTAGCATGTAGCGTGTAGCGTGTAGCATGTAGAGTGTAGCGTGTAGGGTGTAGAGTGTAGCGTGTAGGGTGTAGCGTGTAGCGTGTAGCGTGCAGGGTGTAGAGTGTAGAGTATAGCGTGTAGGGTGTAGAGTGTAGGGTGTAGCATGTAGCGTGTAGAGTGTAGCGTGTAGGGTGTAGGGTGTACAGTGTAGGGTGTAGCATGTAGGGTGTACGGTGTAGCGTGTAGCGTATACCGTGTAGCGTATAGAGTGCAGCGTGTAGGGTGTAGAGTGTAGCGTGTAGTGTGTAGCGTGTAGGGTGTAGGGTGTAGCGTGTAGGGTGTAGAGTGTAGCGTGTAGGGTGTAGAGTGTAACATGTAGCGTGTAGGGTGTAGGGCGTAGCGTGTAGCGTGTACCGTGTAGCGTGTAGAGTGTAGTGTGTAGGGTGTAGAGTGTAGCGTGTAGGGTGTAGAGTGTAGCGTGTAGCGTGTAGCGTGTAGAGTGTAGCGTGTAGCGTGTAGAGTGTAGAGTGTAGTGTGTGGCGTGAAGGGCGTAGGGTGTAGAGTGTAGGGTGTAGCATGTAGGGTGTAGGGTGTAGGTTGTAGCGTGTAGGGTGTAGAGTGTAGCGTGTAGGGTGTACGGTGTAGAGTGTAGGGTATAAGCTGTAGCGTTTAGCGTGTAGAGTGTAGGGTATAGAGTGTAGCGTGTAGAGAGTAGGGAGCAGAGTGTAGAGTGTAGCGTGCAGGGTGTAGGGTGTACAGTGTAGGGTGTAGGGTGTAGCGTGTAGCGTGTAGAGTGTAGGGAGTAGGGTGTAGGGTGTATCGTGTAGGGTGTAGAGTGTAGCGTGTAGCGTGTAGGGTGTAGCGTGTAGCGTGTAGGGTGTAGCGTGTATCATGTACCGTGTAGCGTGTAGCATGTAGAGTAGGGTGTAGGGTGTAGAGTGTAGCATGTAGGGTGTAGGGTGTAGAGTGTAGGGTGTAGCATGTAGGGTGTAGGGTGTAGCGTGTAGGGTGTAGAGTGTAGCGTGTAGGGTGTAGCGTGTAGCGTGCAGGTGTAGAGTGTAGCGTATAGCGTGTAGGGTGTAGGGTGTAGAGTGTAGGATGTAGCGTGTAGAGTGTAGCGTGTAGCGTGTAGGGTGTACAGTGTAGGGTGTAGGGTGTAGCGTGTAGAGTGTAGTGTGTGGCGTGCAGGGCGTAGGGTGTAGCGTGTAGGGTGTAGGGTGTAGAGTGTAGGGTGTAGCATGTAGGGTGTAGGGTGTAGGGTGTAGCGTGTAGGGTGTAGAGTGTAGCATGTAGGGTGTACGGTGTAGAGTGTAGGGTATAAGCTGTAGCGTTTAGCGTGTAGAGTGTAGCGTGTAGCGTGTAGGGTGTAGGGTGTAGAGTGTAGCGTGTAGGGTGTAGAGTGTAGCGTGTAGAGAGTAGGGTGTAGGGTGTAGAGTGTAGGGTGTAGGGTGTAGAGTGTAACGTGTAGCGTGTAGGGTGTAGCGTGTAGGGTGTAGAGTGTAGGGTGTAGCGTGTAGGGTGTAGCGTGTAGCGTGTAGGGTGTAGGGTGTAGAGTGTAGGGTGTAGCGTGTAGGGTGTAGCGTGTAGCGTGTAGCGTGTAGGTTGTAGGGTGTAGAGTGTAGGGTGTAGCGTGTAGGGTGTAGCGTGTATCATGTAGCGTGTAGAGTGTAGCGTCTAGCGTGTAGCGTATAGTGTGTAGCGTGTAGCGTGTAGATTGTAGCGTGTAGGGTGTAGGGTGTAGGGTGTACCGTGTAGGGTGTAGCGTGTAGCGTGTAGCGTGTAGAGTGTAGCATGTAGGGTGTAGCATGTAGCGTGTATTGTGTAGGGTGTAGAGTGTAGCATGTAGCGTGTAGAGTGTAGGTTGTAGCGTGTAGGGTGTAGAGTGTAGCGTGTAGGGTGTAGAGTGTAGCATGTAGCGTGTAGGGTGTCACTTTTTCCTCTGATGAAGACGCTTGAGTAGCGTCGATACGCGTGGGGAAGGGCTTCCTTTGTTTTTTTCCCGAGGGACAGGACTTGGGTAACATCTTTACAACTGCTATGGAATTACACCTATTTACTTCATGCATGGCCTGGCATTTTTCCAAGCCTTAGGACAATGGATCCTGATTCTTTGTATTTCCACAAGGCGTCTGTATGCATACATTTATCCAAATAACTAGGATTTTGTAGTACTGCAGCATATCTATTTCCCTGATTACCTTTCTATAGGGGTCTGCTTTCATTTGCTTACCAACTGTGCGCACGCATGCTGTGTTGAACAAAATAGGATCCATGATGTATTTCTTCCAGATACTAGGCTGGAGTATATGTTTCCTGTCATAGTACTCAGGGGGTCACAGTTAGCAGTAAACAATAGGCTTCTTATATGTAGATTTGACTAAGATTGGTGTACCCGCATACCTAGCAATTTTTTCTCTCTGGTTATTTCTCCTGTCTCACATATGCTGTAAAGTATTAGCTTCCTTCATTCCCTCGGGTAAAATTACTTATGGCCTATTCAGCCATACTAGTGTTTTAAATGTTTTTAAATGTATGTTTTGCCTGGTTCTGTTTGTGGATTACTATTTTTGTACAATAAAATTGACTATTTAACGTGGATCCCATTGGTTTGCATATCCTTTTCTTTTTGTGTTTAGTGTGTAGCGTGTAGCTTAACCCTACACGCTACACGCTACACGCTACACTCTACACCCTACACGCTACACCCTACACTCTACACCGTACACTCTACACGCTACACTCTACACCCTACACCCTACACGCTACACGCTACACTCTACACCCTACACGCTACACGCTACACTCTACACGCTACACGCTACACTCTACACCCTACACGCTACACCCTACACTCTACACCGTACACTCTACACGCTACACGCTACACTCTACACTCTACATGCTACACGCTACACTCTACACTCCACGCTACACGCTACACCCTACACCCTACACGCTACACGCTACACTCTACAACCTACACGCTACACGCTACACGCTACACTCTACATGCTACACGCTACACTCTACACCCTACACTCTACACGCTACACGCTACACTCTACACCCTACACTCTACACGCTACACGCTACACTGTACACCCTACATGCAACACGCTACACTCTACACCCTACACGCTACACTCTACACGCTACACGCTACATGCTACACTCTACACTCTACACCATACACCCTACACGCTACACACTATACTCTACACCCTACACGCTACACACTACACGCTACATGCTACACCCTACACGCTACACGCTACACCCTACACGCTACACGTTACACTCTACACCCTGCACCCTACACGCTACACGCTACACCCTACACGCTACACGCTACACCCTACACACTACACGTTACACTCTACACCCTACACTCTACACCCTACACTCTACACCCTACACCCTACACGCTACACGCTACACGCTACACCCTACACCCTACACCCTACACTCTACACCCTACACCCTACTCTCTACACGCTATATTCTACACCCTACACGCTACACTCTACACCCTACACGCTACACTCTACACCCTAGACGCTACACTCTATACCCTACACTCTACATGCTACACCCTACACCCTACACTCAACATGCTACACGCTACACGCTACATGCTACACGCTACACCCTACACGCTACACGCTACACACTACACGCTACACCCTACACCCTACACCCTACACGCTACACGCTACACTCTACACCCTACACGCTACACCCTACACCCTACACCCTACACGCTACACGCTACACTCTAAACCCTACACGCTACACCCTACACTCTACACCCTACACGCTACACCCTACACTCTACACCCTACACGCTATACGCTACACTCTACACCCTGCACGCTACACGCTACACCCTACACGCTACACTCTACACCCTACACGCTACACCCTACACTCTACACCCTACACCCTACACGCTACACTCTACACCCTACACGCTACACCCTACACTCCACACCCTACACCCTACATGCTACACGCTACACCCTACACGCTACACATTACACTCTAAACCCTACACTCTACATCCTACACCCTACACTCTACACCCTACACGCTACACTCTACACTCTACACCCTACACCCTACATGCTACACGCTACACGCTACACTCTACACCCGACACGCTACACGCTACACCCTACAAGCTAAACGCTACAAACTACACGCTACATATTACACTCTACACCCTAGCGTGTAGCGTGTAGGGTGTAGAGTGTAGCTTGTAGCATGTAGCGTGTAGGGTGTATGGTGTAGAGTGTAGCATGTAGCGTGTAGGGTGTAGAGTGTAGCGTGTAGGGTGTAGAGTGTAGCATGTAGCGTGTAGGGTGTAGGGTGTAGAGTGTAGGGTGTAGAGTGTAGCATGTAGGGTGTAGAGTGAAGGGTGTAGCGTGTAGAGTGTAGCGTGTAGCGTGTACGGTGTAGGGTGTAGAGTGTAGGGTGTAGCGTGTAGCGTGTAGCTTGTAGGGTGTAGAGTGTAGCGTGTAGCGTGTAGACTGTAGCGTGTAGGGTGTAGCATGTATCGTGTAGGGTGTAGAGTGTAGCATGTAGCGTGTAGAGTGTAGGGTGTAGCGTGTAGCGTGTGTAGGGTGTAGGGTGTAGAGTGTAGCGTGTAGCGTGTAGGGTGTAGGGTGTAGGGTGTAGAGTGTAGCGTGTAGGGTGTAGCGTGTAGGGTTTAGGGTGTAGGGTGTAGAGTGTAGGGTGTTGCGTGTAGGGTGTAGAGTGTAGCGTGTAGGGTGTAGCGTGTAGAGTGTAGCGTGTAGCGTGTAGGGTGGAGAGTGTAGAGTGTAGGGTGTAGCGTGTAGGGTGTAGAGTGTAGCGTGTAGGGTGTAGAGTGTAGCGTGTAGCGTGCAGGGTGTAGAGTGTAGCGTATAGCGTGTAGGGTGTAGGATGTAGAGTGTAGCGTGTAGGGTGTAGAGTGTAGCGTGTAGAGTGTAGCATGTAGCGTGTAGGGTGTAGAGTGTAGCGTGTAGGGTGAAGCATGTAGGGTGTAGGGTGTCGGGTATAGCGTGTAGGGTGTAGGGTGTAGAGTGTAGGGTGTAGCGTGTATGGTGTAGAGTGTAGCGTGTAGAGTGTAGCGTGTAGGGTGTAGCGTGTAGCGTGCAGAGTGTAGCGTGTAGGGTGTAGAGTGTAGCGTGTTGCGTGTAGGGTGTAGAGTGTAGCGTGTAGAGTGTAGAGTGTAGCGTGTAGCGTGTAGAGTGTAGCGGGTAGGGTGTAGAGTGTAGCGAGTAGCGTGTAGGGTGTAGGGTGTAGAGTGTAGGGTGTAGCGTGTAGGGTGTAGAGTGTAGCGTGTAGGGTGTAGGGTGTAGGGTGTAGAGTGTAGCGTGTAGGGTGTAGCGTGTAGCATGTAGCGTGTAGCGTGTAGCATGTAGAGTGTAGCGTGTAGGGTGTAGAGTGTAGCGTGTAGGGTGTAGCGTGTAGCGTGTAGCGTGCAGGGTGTAGAGTGTAGAGTATAGCGTGTAGGGTGTAGAGTGTAGGGTGTAGCATGTAGCGTGTAGAGTGTAGCGTGTAGGGTGTAGGGTGTACAGTGTAGGGTGTAGCATGTAGGGTGTACGGTGTAGCGTGTAGCGTATACCGTGTAGCGTATAGAGTGCAGCGTGTAGGGTGTAGAGTGTAGCGTGTAGTGTGTAGCGTGTAGGGTGTAGGGTGTAGCGTGTAGGGTGTAGAGTGTAGCGTGTAGGGTGTAGAGTGTAACATGTAGCGTGTAGGGTGTAGGGCGTAGCGTGTAGCGTGTACCGTGTAGCGTGTAGAGTGTAGTGTGTAGGGTGTAGAGTGTAGCGTGTAGGGTGTAGAGTGTAGCGTGTAGCGTGTAGCGTGTAGAGTGTAGCGTGTAGAGTGTAGAGTGTAGTGTGTGGCGTGAAGGGCGTAGGGTGTAGAGTGTAGGGTGTAGCATGTAGGGTGTAGGGTGTAGGTTGTAGCGTGTAGGGTGTAGAGTGTAGCGTGTAGGGTGTACGGTGTAGAGTGTAGGGTATAAGCTGTAGCGTTTAGCGTGTAGAGTGTAGGGTATAGAGTGTAGCGTGTAGAGAGTAGGGAGCAGAGTGTAGAGTGTAGCGTGCAGGGTGTAGGGTGTACAGTGTAGGGTGTAGCGTGTAGCGTGTAGAGTGTAGGGAGTAGGGTGTAGGGTGTATCGTGTAGGGTGTAGAGTGTAGCGTGTAGCGTGTAGCGTGTAGGGTGTAGCGTGTAGCGTGTAGGGTGTAGCGTGTATCATGTACCGTGTAGCGTGTAGCATGTAGAGTAGGGTGTAGGGTGTAGAGTGTAGCATGTAGGGTGTAGGGTGTAGAGTGTAGGGTGTAGCATGTAGGGTGTAGGGTGTAGCGTGTAGGGTGTAGAGTGTAGCGTGTAGGGTGTAGCGTGTAGCGTGCAGGTGTAGAGTGTAGCGTATAGCGTGTAGGGTGTAGGGTGTAGAGTGTAGGATGTAGCGTGTAGAGTGTAGCGTGTAGCGTGTAGGGTGTACAGTGTAGGGTGTAGGGTGTAGCGTGTAGAGTGTAGTGTGTGGCGTGCAGGGCGTAGGGTGTAGCGTGTAGGGTGTAGGGTGTAGAGTGTAGGGTGTAGCATGTAGGGTGTAGGGTGTAGGGTGTAGCGTGTAGGGTGTAGAGTGTAGCATGTAGGGTGTACGGTGTAGAGTGTAGGGTATAAGCTGTAGCGTTTAGCGTGTAGAGTGTAGCGTGTAGCGTGTAGGGTGTAGGGTGTAGAGTGTAGCGTGTAGGGTGTAGAGTGTAGCGTGTAGAGAGTAGGGTGTAGGGTGTAGAGTGTAGGGTGTAGGGTGTAGAGTGTAACGTGTAGCGTGTAGGGTGTAGCGTGTAGGGTGTAGAGTGTAGGGTGTAGCGTGTAGGGTGTAGCGTGTAGCGTGTAGGGTGTAGGGTGTAGAGTGTAGGGTGTAGCGTGTAGGGTGTAGCGTGTAGCGTGTAGCGTGTAGGTTGTAGGGTGTAGAGTGTAGGGTGTAGCGTGTAGGGTGTAGCGTGTATCATGTAGCGTGTAGAGTGTAGCGTCTAGCGTGTAGCGTATAGTGTGTAGCGTGTAGCGTGTAGATTGTAGCGTGTAGGGTGTAGGGTGTAGGGTGTACCGTGTAGGGTGTAGCGTGTAGCGTGTAGCGTGTAGAGTGTAGCATGTAGGGTGTAGCATGTAGCGTGTATTGTGTAGGGTGTAGAGTGTAGCATGTAGCGTGTAGAGTGTAGGTTGTAGCGTGTAGGGTGTAGAGTGTAGCGTGTAGGGTGTAGAGTGTAGCATGTAGCGTGTAGGGTGTCACTTTTTCCTCTGATGAAGACGCTTGAGTAGCGTCGATACGCGTGGGGAAGGGCTTCCTTTGTTTTTTTCCCGAGGGACAGGACTTGGGTAACATCTTTACAACTGCTATGGAATTACACCTATTTACTTCATGCATGGCCTGGCATTTTTCCAAGCCTTAGGACAATGGATCCTGATTCTTTGTATTTCCACAAGGCGTCTGTATGCATACATTTATCCAAATAACTAGGATTTTGTAGTACTGCAGCATATCTATTTCCCTGATTACCTTTCTATAGGGGTCTGCTTTCATTTGCTTACCAACTGTGCGCACGCATGCTGTGTTGAACAAAATAGGATCCATGATGTATTTCTTCCAGATACTAGGCTGGAGTATATGTTTCCTGTCATAGTACTCAGGGGGTCACAGTTAGCAGTAAACAATAGGCTTCTTATATGTAGATTTGACTAAGATTGGTGTACCCGCATACCTAGCAATTTTTTCTCTCTGGTTATTTCTCCTGTCTCACATATGCTGTAAAGTATTAGCTTCCTTCATTCCCTCGGGTAAAATTACTTATGGCCTATTCAGCCATACTAGTGTTTTAAATGTTTTTAAATGTATGTTTTGCCTGGTTCTGTTTGTGGATTACTATTTTTGTACAATAAAATTGACTATTTAACGTGGATCCCATTGGTTTGCATATCCTTTTCTTTTTGTGTTTAGTGTGTAGCGTGTAGCTTAACCCTACACGCTACACGCTACACGCTACACTCTACACCCTACACGCTACACCCTACACTCTACACCGTACACTCTACACGCTACACTCTACACCCTACACCCTACACGCTACACGCTACACTCTACACCCTACACGCTACACGCTACACTCTACACGCTACACGCTACACTCTACACCCTACACGCTACACCCTACACTCTACACCGTACACTCTACACGCTACACGCTACACTCTACACTCTACATGCTACACGCTACACTCTACACTCCACGCTACACGCTACACCCTACACCCTACACGCTACACGCTACACTCTACAACCTACACGCTACACGCTACACGCTACACTCTACATGCTACACGCTACACTCTACACCCTACACTCTACACGCTACACGCTACACTCTACACCCTACACTCTACACGCTACACGCTACACTGTACACCCTACATGCAACACGCTACACTCTACACCCTACACGCTACACTCTACACGCTACACGCTACATGCTACACTCTACACTCTACACCATACACCCTACACGCTACACACTATACTCTACACCCTACACGCTACACACTACACGCTACATGCTACACCCTACACGCTACACGCTACACCCTACACGCTACACGTTACACTCTACACCCTGCACCCTACACGCTACACGCTACACCCTACACGCTACACGCTACACCCTACACACTACACGTTACACTCTACACCCTACACTCTACACCCTACACTCTACACGCTACACTCTACACCCTACACTCTGCACTCTACACCCTACACCCTACACACTACACGCTACACTCTACACCCTACACGCTACACGCTACACCCTACACCCTACACCCTACACGCTACAATCTACACGCTACACCCTATACGCTAGACGCTACACTCTACACGCTACACGATACACGCTACACCCTACACGCTACACCCTACACTCTACACCCTACACCCTACACGCTACACGCTACACGCTACACCCTACACGCTACACCCTACACTCTACACCCTACACCCTACACGCTACACGCTACACGCTACACCCTACACCCTACACCCTACACGCTACAATCTACACGCTACACGCTACACCCTATACGCTAGACGCTACACTCTACACGCTACACGATACACGCTACACCCTACACGCTACACCCTACACTCTACACCCTACACCCTACACGCTACACGCTACACGCTACACCCTACACCCTACACCCTACACTCTACACCCTACACCCTACTCTCTACACGCTATATTCTACACCCTACACGCTACACTCTACACCCTACACGCTACACTCTACACCCTAGACGCTACACTCTATACCCTACACTCTACATGCTACACCCTACACCCTACACTCAACATGCTACACGCTACACGCTACATGCTACACGCTACACCCTACACGCTACACGCTACACACTACACGCTACACCCTACACCCTACACCCTACACGCTACACGCTACACTCTACACCCTACACGCTACACCCTACACCCTACACCCTACACGCTACACGCTACACTCTAAACCCTACACGCTACACCCTACACTCTACACCCTACACGCTACACCCTACACTCTACACCCTACACGCTATACGCTACACTCTACACCCTGCACGCTACACGCTACACCCTACACGCTACACTCTACACCCTACACGCTACACCCTACACTCTACACCCTACACCCTACACGCTACACTCTACACCCTACACGCTACACCCTACACTCCACACCCTACACCCTACATGCTACACGCTACACCCTACACGCTACACATTACACTCTAAACCCTACACTCTACATCCTACACCCTACACTCTACACCCTACACGCTACACTCTACACTCTACACCCTACACCCTACATGCTACACGCTACACGCTACACTCTACACCCGACACGCTACACGCTACACCCTACAAGCTAAACGCTACAAACTACACGCTACATATTACACTCTACACCCTAGCGTGTAGCGTGTAGGGTGTAGAGTGTAGCTTGTAGCATGTAGCGTGTAGGGTGTATGGTGTAGAGTGTAGCATGTCGCGTGTAGGGTGTAGAGTGTAGCGTGTAGGGTGTAGAGTGTAGCATGTAGCGTGTAGGGTGTAGGGTGTAGAGTGTAGGGTGTAGAGTGTAGCATGTAGGGTGTAGAGTGAAGGGTGTAGCGTGTAGAGTGTAGCGTGTAGCGTGTACGGTGTAGGGTGTAGAGTGTAGGGTGTAGCGTGTAGCGTGTAGCTTGTAGGGTGTAGAGTGTAGCGTGTAGCGTGTAGACTGTAGCGTGTAGGGTGTAGCATGTATCGTGTAGGGTGTAGAGTGTAGCATGTAGCGTGTAGAGTGTAGGGTGTAGCGTGTAGCGTGTGTAGGGTGTAGGGTGTAGAGTGTAGCGTGTAGCGTGTAGCGTGTAGGGTGTAGGGTGTAGGGTGTAGAGTGTAGCGTGTAGGGTGTAGCGTGTAGGGTTTAGGGTGTAGGGTGTAGAGTGTAGGGTGTTGCGTGTAGGGTGTAGAGTGTAGCGTGTAGGGTGTAGCGTGTAGAGTGTAGCGTGTAGCGTGTAGGGTGGAGAGTGTAGAGTGTAGGGTGTAGCGTGTAGGGTGTAGAGTGTAGCGTGTAGGGTGTAGAGTGTAGCGTGTAGCGTGCAGGGTGTAGAGTGTAGCGTATAGCGTGTAGGGTGTAGGATGTAGAGTGTAGCGTGTAGGGTGTAGAGTGTAGCGTGTAGAGTGTAGCATGTAGCGTGTAGGGTGTAGAGTGTAGCGTGTAGGGTGAAGCATGTAGGGTGTAGGGTGTCGGGTATAGCGTGTAGGGTGTAGGGTGTAGAGTGTAGGGTGTAGCGTGTATGGTGTAGAGTGTAGCGTGTAGAGTGTAGCGTGTAGGGTGTAGCGTGTAGCGTGCAGAGTGTAGCGTGTAGGGTGTAGAGTGTAGCGTGTTGCGTGTAGGGTGTAGAGTGTAGCGTGTAGCGTGTAGAGTGTAGAGTGTAGCGTGTAGCGTGTAGAGTGTAGCGGGTAGGGTGTAGAGTGTAGCGAGTAGCGTGTAGGGTGTAGGGTGTAGAGTGTAGGGTGTAGCGTGTAGGGTGTAGAGTGTAGCGTGTAGGGTGTAGGGTGTAGGGTGTAGAGTGTAGCGTGTAGGGTGTAGCGTGTAGCATGTAGCGTGTAGCGTGTAGCATGTAGAGTGTAGCGTGTAGGGTGTAGAGTGTAGCGTGTAGGGTGTAGCGTGTAGCGTGTAGCGTGCAGGGTGTAGAGTGTAGAGTATAGCGTGTAGGGTGTAGAGTGTAGGGTGTAGCATGTAGCGTGTAGAGTGTAGCGTGTAGGGTGTAGGGTGTACAGTGTAGGGTGTAGCGTGTAGCATGTAGGGTGTACGGTGTAGCGTGTAGCGTATACCGTGTAGCGTATAGAGTGCAGCGTGTAGGGTGTAGAGTGTAGCGTGTAGTGTGTAGCGTGTAGGGTGTAGGGTGTAGCGTGTAGGGTGTAGAGTGTAGCGTGTAGGGTGTAGAGTGTAACATGTAGCGTGTAGGGTGTAGGGCGTAGCGTGTAGCGTGTACCGTGTAGCGTGTAGAGTGTAGTGTGTAGGGTGTAGAGTGTAGCGTGTAGGGTGTAGAGTGTAGCGTGTAGCGTGTAGCGTGTAGAGTGTAGCGTGTAGCGTGTAGAGTGTAGAGTGTAGTGTGTGGCGTGAAGGGCGTAGGGTGTAGAGTGTAGGGTGTAGCATGTAGGGTGTAGGGTGTAGGTTGTAGCGTGTAGGGTGTAGAGTGTAGCGTGTAGGGTGTACGGTGTAGAGTGTAGGGTATAAGCTGTAGCGTTTAGCGTGTAGAGTGTAGGGTATAGAGTGTAGCGTGTAGAGAGTAGGGAGCAGAGTGTAGAGTGTAGCGTGCAGGGTGTAGGGTGTACAGTGTAGGGTGTAGGGTGTAGCGTGTAGCGTGTAGAGTGTAGGGAGTAGGGTGTAGGGTGTATCGTGTAGGGTGTAGAGTGTAGCGTGTAGCGTGTAGCGTGTAGGGTGTAGCGTGTAGCGTGTAGCGTGTAGGGTGTAGCGTGTATCATGTACCGTGTAGCGTGTAGCATGTAGAGTAGGGTGTAGGGTGTAGAGTGTAGCATGTAGGGTGTAGGGTGTAGAGTGTAGGGTGTAGCATGTAGGGTGTAGGGTGTAGCGTGTAGGGTGTAGAGTGTAGTGTGTAGGGTGTACGGTGTAGAGTGTAGGGTATAAGCTGTAGCGTTTAGCGTGTAGAGTGTAGCGTGTAGCGTGTAGCGTGTAGGGTGTAGAGTGTAGGGTGTAGAGTGTAGCGTGTAGCGTGTAGCGTGTAGGGTGTAGCGTGTAGCGTGTAGGGTGTAGAGTGTAGCATGTAGCGTGTAGGGTGTATGGTGTAGAGTGTAGGGTGTAGAGTGTAGCATGTAGGGTGTAGAGTGAAGGGTGTAGCGTGTAGAGTGTAGCGTGTAGCGTGTACGGTGTAGGGTGTAGAGTGTAGGGTGTAGCGTGTAGCGTGTAGCTTGTAGGGTGTAGAGTGTAGCGTGTAGCGTGTAGGCTGTAGCGTGTAGGGTGTAGCATGTATCGTGTAGGGTGTAGAGTGTAGCATGTAGCGTGTAGAGTGTAGGGTGTAGCGTGTAGCGTGTGTAGGGTGTAGGGTGTAGAGTGTAGCGTGTAGCGTGTAGCGTGTAGGGTGTAGGGTGTAGGGTGTAGAGTGTAGCGTGTAGGGTGTAGCGTGTAGGGTTTAGGGTGTAGGGTGTAGAGTGTAGGGTGTTGCGTGTAGGGTGTAGAGTGTAGCGTGTAGGGTGTAGCGTGTAGAGTGTAGCGTGTAGCGTGTAGGGTGGAGAGTGTAGAGTGTAGGGTGTAGCGTGTAGGGTGTAGAGTGTAGCGTGTAGGGTGTAGAGTGTAGCGTGTAGCGTGCAGGGTGTAGAGTGTAGCGTATAGCGTGTAGGGTGTAGGATGTAGAGTGTAGCGTGTAGGGTGTAGAGTGTAGCGTGTAGAGTGTAGCATGTAGCGTGTAGGGTGTAGAGTGTAGCGTGTAGGGTGAAGCATGTAGGGTGTAGGGTGTCGGGTATAGCGTGTAGGGTGTAGGGTGTAGAGTGTAGGGTGTAGCGTGTATGGTGTAGAGTGTAGCGTGTAGAGTGTAGCGTGTAGGGTGTAGCGTGTAGCGTGCAGAGTGTAGCGTGTAGGGTGTAGAGTGTAGCGTGTTGCGTGTAGGGTGTAGAGTGTAGCGTGTAGCGTGTAGAGTGTAGAGTGTAGCGTGTAGCGTGTAGAGTGTAGCGGGTAGGGTGTAGAGTGTAGCGAGTAGCGTGTAGGGTGTAGGGTGTAGAGTGTAGGGTGTAGCGTGTAGGGTGTAGAGTGTAGCGTGTAGGGTGTAGGGTGTAGGGTGTAGAGTGTAGCGTGTAGGGTGTAGCGTGTAGCATGTAGCGTGTAGCGTGTAGCATGTAGAGTGTAGCGTGTAGGGTGTAGAGTGTAGCGTGTAGGGTGTAGCGTGTAGCGTGTAGCGTGCAGGGTGTAGAGTGTAGAGTATAGCGTGTAGGGTGTAGAGTGTAGGGTGTAGCATGTAGCGTGTAGAGTGTAGCGTGTAGGGTGTAGGGTGTACAGTGTAGGGTGTAGCGTGTAGCATGTAGGGTGTACGGTGTAGCGTGTAGCGTATACCGTGTAGCGTATAGAGTGCAGCGTGTAGGGTGTAGAGTGTAGCGTGTAGTGTGTAGCGTGTAGGGTGTAGGGTGTAGCGTGTAGGGTGTAGAGTGTAGCGTGTAGGGTGTAGAGTGTAACATGTAGCGTGTAGGGTGTAGGGCGTAGCGTGTAGCGTGTACCGTGTAGCGTGTAGAGTGTAGTGTGTAGGGTGTAGAGTGTAGCGTGTAGGGTGTAGAGTGTAGCGTGTAGCGTGTAGCGTGTAGAGTGTAGCGTGTAGCGTGTAGAGTGTAGAGTGTAGTGTGTGGCGTGAAGGGCGTAGGGTGTAGAGTGTAGGGTGTAGCATGTAGGGTGTAGGGTGTAGGTTGTAGCGTGTAGGGTGTAGAGTGTAGCGTGTAGGGTGTACGGTGTAGAGTGTAGGGTATAAGCTGTAGCGTTTAGCGTGTAGAGTGTAGGGTATAGAGTGTAGCGTGTAGAGAGTAGGGAGCAGAGTGTAGAGTGTAGCGTGCAGGGTGTAGGGTGTACAGTGTAGGGTGTAGGGTGTAGCGTGTAGCGTGTAGAGTGTAGGGAGTAGGGTGTAGGGTGTATCGTGTAGGGTGTAGAGTGTAGCGTGTAGCGTGTAGCGTGTAGGGTGTAGCGTGTAGCGTGTAGGGTGTAGCGTGTATCATGTACCGTGTAGCGTGTAGCATGTAGAGTAGGGTGTAGGGTGTAGAGTGTAGCATGTAGGGTGTAGGGTGTAGAGTGTAGGGTGTAGCATGTAGGGTGTAGGGTGTAGCGTGTAGGGTGTAGAGTGTAGTGTGTAGGGTGTACGGTGTAGAGTGTAGGGTATAAGCTGTAGCGTTTAGCGTGTAGAGTGTAGCGTGTAGCGTGTAGCGTGTAGGGTGTAGAGTGTAGGGTGTAGAGTGTAGCGTGTAGCGTGTAGCGTGTAGGGTGTAGGGTGAAGCGTGTAGGGTGTAGCATGTAGCGTGTAGCGTGTAGCATGTAGAGTAGGGTGTAGGGTGTAGGGTGTAGAGTGTAGTGTGTAGAGTGTGGAGTGTAGCGTGTAGGGTGTAAAGTGTAGCGTGTAGGGTGTAGCGTGTAGTGTGTAGCGTGTAGCGCGTAGCGTGTAGAGTGTAGGGTATAGAGTGTAGCGTGTAGAGAGTAGGGAGCAGAGTGTAGAGTGTAGCATGTAGGGTGTAGGGTGTACAGTGTAGGGTGTAGGGTGTAGCGTGTAGCGTGTAGCGTGTAGGGTGTAGCGTGTATCATGTACCGTGTAGCGTGTAGCATGTAGAGTAGGGTGTAGGGTGTAGAGTGTAGCGTGTAGCGTGTAGTGTGTAGCGTGTAGAGTGTAAAGTGTAGCGTGTAGTGTGTAGTGTGTAGCGTGTAGCGCGTAGCGTGTAGAGTGTAGGGTATAGAGTGTAGCGTGTAGAGAGTAGGGAGTAGAGTGTAGAGTGTAGCGTGTAGGGTGTAGAGTGTAGCGAGTAGCGTGTAGTGTGTAGGGTGTAGGGTGTAGAGTGTAGGGTGTAGCGTGTAGGGTGTAGAGTGTAGCGTGTAGGGTGTAGCGTGTAGCGTGCAGGGTGTAGAGTGTAGCGTATAGCGTGTAGGGTGTAGGGTGTAGAGTGTAGGGTGTAGCGTGTAGAGTGTAGCGTGTAGCGTGTAGGGTGTAGGGTGTACAGTGTAGGGTGTAGGGTGTAGCGTGTAGAGTGTAGTGTGTGTCGTGCAGGGCATAGGGTGTAGCGTGTAGGGTGTAGAGTGTAGGGTGTAGCATGTAGGGTGTAGGGTGTAGCGTGTAGGGTGTAGAGTGTAGCATGTAGGGTGTACGGTGTAGAGTGTAGGGTATAAGCTGTAGCGTTTAGCGTGTAGAGTGTAGCGTGTAGCGTGTAGCGTGTAGGGTGTAGGGTGTAGAGTGTAGAGTGTAGCGTGTAGGGTGTAGAGTGTAGCGTGTAGAGAGTAGGGTGTAGGGTGTAGAGTGTAGGGTGTAGGGTGTAGAGTGTAACGTGAAGCGTGTAGGGTGTAGGGTGTACAGTGTAGGGTGTAGGGTGTAGCGTGTAGAGTGTAGTGTGTGTCGTGCAGGGCATAGGGTGTAGCGTGTAGGGTGTAGGGTGTAGAGTGTAGGGTGTAGCATGTAGGGTGTAGGGTGTAGGGTGTAGCGTGTAGGGTGTAGAGTGTAGCATGTAGGGTGTACGGTGTAGAGTGTAGGGTATAAGCTGTAGCGTTTAGCGTGTAGAGTGTAGCGTGTAGCGTGTAGCGTGTAGGGTGTAGGGTGTAGAGTGTAGAGTGTAGCGTGTAGGGTGTAGAGTGTAGCGTGTAGAGAGTAGGGTGTAGGGTGTAGAGTGTAGGGTGTAGCGTGTAGGGTGTAGAGTGTAGCGTGTAGGGTGTAGCGTGTAGCGTGCAGGGTGTAGAGTGTAGCGTATAGCGTGTAGGGTGTAGGGTGTAGAGTGTAGGGTGTAGCGTGTAGAGTGTAGCGTGTAGCGTGTAGGGTGTAGGGTGTACAGTGTAGGGTGTAGGGTGTAGCGTGTAGAGTGTAGTGTGTGTCGTGCAGGGCATAGGGTGTAGCGTGTAGGGTGTAGGGTGTAGAGTGTAGGGTGTAGCATGTAGGGTGTAGGGTGTAGGGTGTAGCGTGTAGGGTGTAGAGTGTAGCATGTAGGGTGTACGGTGTAGAGTGTAGGGTATAAGCTGTAGCGTTTAGCGTGTAGAGTGTAGCGTGTAGCGTGTAGCGTGTAGGGTGTAGGGTGTAGAGTGTAGAGTGTAGCGTGTAGGGTGTAGAGTGTAGCGTGTAGAGAGTAGGGTGTAGGGTGTAGAGTGTAGGGTGTAGGGTGTAGAGTGTAACGTGAAGCGTGTAGGGTGTAGCGTGTAGGGTGTAGAGTGTAGGGTGTAGCGTGTAGGGTGTAGCGTGTAGCGTGTAGGGTGCAGGGTGTAGAGTGTAGGGTGTAGCGTGTAGGGTGTAGCGTGTAGCGTGTAGCGTGTAGGGTGTAGGGTGTAGAGTGTAGGGTGTAGCGTGTAGGGTGTAGCGTGAGCGTGTAGCGTGTAGCGTGTAGGGTGCAGGGTGTAGAGTGTAGGGTGTAGCGTGTAGCGTGTAGCGTGTAGGGTGTAGAGTGTAGCGAGTAGCGTGTAGGGTGTAGGGTGTAGAGTGTAGGGTGTAGCGTGTAGGGTGTAGAGTGTAGCGTGTAGGGTGTAGCGTGTAGCGTGCAGGGTGTAGAGTGTAGCGTATAGCGTGTAGGGTGTAGGGTGTAGAGTGTAGGGTGTAGCGTGTAGAGTGTAGCGTGTAGCGTGTAGGGTGTAGGGTGTAGGGTGTACAGTGTAGGGTGTAGGGTGTAGCGTGTAGGGTGTAGAGTGTAGCATGTAGGGTGTACGGTGTAGAGTGTAGGGTATAAGCTGTAGTGTTTAGCGTGTAGAGTGTAGCGTGTAGCGTGTAGCGTGTAGCGTGTAGGGTGTAGGGTGTAGAGTGTAGAGTGTAGCGTGTAGGGTGTAGAGTGTAGCGTGTAGAGAGTAGGGTGTAGGGTGTAGAGTGTAGGGTGTAGGGTGTAGAGTGTAACGTGTAGCGTGTAGGGTGTAGCGTGTAGGGTGTAGAGTGTAGAGTGTAGCGTGTAGGGTGTAGCGTGTAGCGTGTAGCGTGTAGGGTGTAGGGTGTAGAGTGTAGGGTGTAGCGTGTAGGGTGTAGCGTGTAGCGTGTAGCGTGTAGCGTGTAGCGTGTAGGGTGTAGGGTGTAGAGTGTAGGGTGTAGCGTGTAGGGTGTAGCGTGTATCGTGTAGCGTGTAGAGTGTAGCGTCTAGCGTGTAGCGTATAGTGTGTAGCGTGTAGCGTGTAGATTGTAGCGTGTAGGGTGTAGGGTGTAGCGTGTAGCGTGTAGGGTGTAGGGTGTAGGGTGTAGGGTGTACCGTGTAGGGTGTAGCGTGTAGCGTGTAGCTTGTAGAGTGTAGCATGTAGGGTGTAGCAAGTAGCGTGTATTGTGTAGGGTGTAGAGTGTAGCATGTAGCGTGTAGAGTGTAGGGTGTAGCGTGTAGGGTGTAGAGTGTAGCGTGTAGGGTGTAGAGTAGCGTGTAGCGTGTAGGGTGTCACTTATTCCTCTGATGAAGACGCTTGAGTAGCGTCGATACGCGTGGGGTTCAGGGCTTCCTTTGTTTTTTTCCCGAGGGACAGGACTTGGGTAACTTATCTTTACAACTGCTATGGAATTACACCTATTTACTTCATGCATGGCCTGGCATTTTTCCAAGCCTTAGGACAATGGATCCTGATTCTTTGTATTTCCACAAGGCGTCTGTATGCATACATTTATCCAAATAACTAGGATTTTGTAGTACTGCAGCATATCTATTTCCCTGATTACCTTTCTATAGGGGTCTGCTTTCATTTGCTTACCAACTGTGCGCACGCATGCTGTGTTGAACAAAATAGGATCCATGATGTATTTCTTCCAGATACTAGGCTGGAGTATATGTTTCCTGTCATAGTACTCAGGGGGTCACAGTTGGCAGTAAACAATAGGCTTCTTATATGTAGATTTGACTAAGATTGGTGTACCCGCATACCTAGCAATCTTTTCTCTCTGGTTATTTCTCCTGTCTCACATATGCTGTAAAGTATTAGCTTCCTTCATTCCCTCGGGTAGAATTACTTATGGCCTATTCAGCCATACTAGTGTTTTAAATGTTTTTAAATGTATGTTTTGCCTGGTTCTGTTTGTGGATTACTATTTTTGTACAATAAAATTGACTATTTAACGTGGATCCCATTGGTTTGCATATCCTTTTCTTTTTGTGTTTAGTGTGTAGCGTGTAACTTAACCCTACACGCTACACGCTACACTCTACACCCTACACGCTACACTCTACACTCTACACCGTACACTCTACACGCTACACGCTACACTCTACACACTACACCCTACACGCTACACGCTACACTCTACACCCTACACTCTACACGCTACACGCTACACCCTACACTCTACACGCTACACGCTACACTCTACACGCTACACGCTACATGCTACACTCTACACTCTACACCCCTACACCCTACACGCTACACGCTATACTCTACACCCTACACGCTACACTCTACACGCTACACGCTACACTCTACACTCTACACGCTACACTCTGCACGCTACACGCTACACCCTACACGCTATACTCTGCACGCTACACGCTACACTCTACACCATACACGCTACATCCTACACTCTACACCCTACACCCTACACGCTATACCCGACACCCTACACCCTACATGCTTCACCCTACACGCTACACTCTACACTCTACACCCTACACCCTACACACTACATGCTACACCCTACACGCTGCAATCTACACCCTACACCCTACACGCTACACGCTACACGCTACACCCTTCACCCTACACTCTACACCCTACACCCTACACGCTACACGCTACACCCTACACGCTACACGTTACACTCTACACCCTACACCCTACTCTCTACATGCTATACTCTACACCCTACACGCTACACTCTACACCCTACACGCTACACGCTACACCCTACACGCTAAACGCTACAGCTTATACCCTACACTCTACACCGTACACCCTACACGCTACACTCTACACCCTACATGCTACACCCTACACCCTACACCCTACATGCTACACCCTACACTCTACAACCTACACCCTACACGCTACACCCTACACCCTACACGCTACACGCTACACGCTACACTCTACACCCTACACGCAACACCCTACACCCTACAAACTACACGCTACACCCTACACCCTACACCCGACACGCTACACCCTACACGCTACACTCTACACGCTACACTCTACATCCTACACGCTACACTCTACACCCTACACTCTGCACGCTACATGCTACACTCTACATTCTACACAATACACTCTACACGCTACACTCTACACCCTACACGCTACACTCTACACTCTACACCCTACTCTCTACACGCTACACGCTACACTCTATACCCTACACTCTACACGCTACACCCTACACCCTACACTCTACATGCTACACCCTACACCCTACACCCTACACTCTACATGCTACACGCTACACGATACATGCTACACGCTACACCCTACACGCTACACGCTACACTCTACACACTACACGCTACATCCTACAGCCTACACCCTACACGCTACACGCTACACTCTACACCCTACACGCTACACCCTACACCCTACACCCTACACGCTACAAGCTACACGCTACACTCTACACCCTACACGCTATACCCTACACTCTACACCCTACACGCTACACCCTACACTCTACACGCTACACGCTACACTCTACACGCTACACTCTACACCCTACACGCAACACGCTACACTCTACACCCTACACGCTACACTCTGCATTCTACACGCTACACCCTACACCCTGCACGCTACACTCTGCACGCTACACGCTACACTCTACACTCTAAACCCTACACCCTACACGCTACACGCTATACTCTACACCCTACACGCTACACTCTACACGCTACACGCTACACGCTACACTCTACACGCTACACGCTACACGCTACACTCTACACCCTACACGCAACACGCTACACTCTACACCCTACACGCTACACTCTGCATTCTACACGCTACACCCTACACCATACACGCTACACCCTACACTCTACAGCATACACCCTACACGCTATACCCGACACCCTACACCCTACATGCTTCACCCTACACGCTACACTCTACACCCTACACGCTACATGCTACAACCTACACGCTACATTCTGCACCCTACACTCTACACGCTACACACTACACGCTACACCCTACACGCTACACGCTACACCCTACACGCTACACGTTACACTCTACACCCTACACGCTACACGCTACACCCTACACGCTACACGTTACACTCTACACCCTACACGCTACACGCTACACCCTACATGCTATACGCTACACAATACACGCTACACGTTACACTCTACACCCTACACTCTACACCCTACACTCTACACGCTACACTCTACACCCTACACTCTACACTCTACACCCTACACCATACACGCTACAAGCTACACTCTACACCCTGCACCCTACACGCTACACGCTACACCCTACACCCTACACGCTACAATCTACACCCTAAACGCTACACGCTACACCCTACACTCTGCACCCTACACCCTACACGCTACACACTATACTCTACACCCTACACGCTACACCCTACATGCAACACGCTACACTCTACACCCTACACGTTACACTCTGCACGCTACACGCTACACCCTACACCCTACACGCTACACTCTACACGCTACACTCTACACCATACACGCTACACCCTACACTCTACACCCTACACCCTACATGCTATACCCGACACCCTACACCCTGCATGCTTCACGCTACACTCTACACTATACACCCTACACCCTACACGCTACATGCTACACCCTACACGCTACACTCTACACCCTACACCCTACACGCTACACACTACACGCTACACGCTACACCCTACACACTACACGCTACACCCTACACGCTACACGTTACACTCTACACCCTGCACCCTACACGCTACACGCTACACCCTACACACTACACGTTACACTCTACACCCTACACTCTACACCCTACACTCTACACGATACACTCTACACCCTACACTCTGCACTCTACACCCTACACCCTACACGCTACACGCTACAATCTACACCCTACACGCTACACGCTACACCCTACACCCTACACGCTACAATCTACACGCTACACGCTACACCCTATACGCTAGACGCTACACTCTACACGCTACAGGATACACGCTACACCCTACACACTACACCCTACACTCTACACCCTACACCCTACACGCTACATGCTACACGCTACACCCTACACGCTACACCCTACACTCTACACCCTACACCCTACACGCTACACCCTACACGCTACACGTTACACTCTCCACCCTACACCCTACACTCTACACCCTACACCCTACTCTCTACACGCTATATTCTACACCCTACACGCTACACTCTACACCCTACACGCTACACGCTACACTCTACACCCTAGACGCTACACTCTATACCCTACACTCTACACGCTACACCCTACACCCTACACTCTACATGCTACACCCTACACCCTACACCCTACACTCTACATGCTACACGCTACACGCTACATGCTACACGCTACACCCTACACGCTACACGCTACACACTACACGCTACACCCTACACCCTACACCCTACACACTACACGCTACACTCTACACCCTACACGCTACACCCTACACCCTACACCCTACACGCTACACGCTACACTCTACACCCTACACGCTATACCATACACTCTACACCCTACACGCTACACCCTACACTCTACACCCTACACGCTATACGCTACACTCTACACCCTGCACGCTACACGCTACACCCTACACGCTACACTCTACACCCTACGCGCTACACCCTACACTCTACACCCTACACCCTACACGCTACACGCTACACTCCACACCCTACATGCTACACGCTACACACTACACGCTACACATTACACTCTAAACCCTACACTCTACATCCTACACCCTACACTCTACACCCTACACGCTACACTCTACACTCTACACCCTACACCCTACATGCTACACGCTACACTCTACACCCCACACGCTACACGCTACACCCTACAAGCTAAACGCTACAAACTACACGCTACATATTACACTCTACACCCTAGCGTGTAGCGTGTAGGGTGTAGAGTGTAGCGTGTAGCATGTAGCGTGTAGGGTGTAGGGTGTAGAGTGTAGCATGTAGCGTGTAGGGTGTAGAGTGTAGCGTGTAGGGTGTAGAGTGTAGCATGTAGCGTGTAGGGTGTAGGGTGTAGAGTGTAGAGTGTAGCATGTAGCGTGTAGATTGTAGGGTGTACCGTGTAGGGTGTAGAGTGTAGCATGTAGGGTGTAGGGTGTAGAGTGAAGGGTGTAGCGTGTAGAGTGTAGCGTGTAGCATGTACGGTGTAGGGTGTAGAGTGTAGGGTGTAGCGTGTAGCTTGTAGGGTGTAGAGTGTAGCGTGTAGCGTGTAGGCTGTAGCGTGTAGGGTATAGCATGTATCGTGTAGGGTGTAGGGTGTAGCGTGTAGGGTGTAGAGTGTAGCATGTAGGGTGTAGAGTGTAGCGTGTAGCGTGTAGCGTGTGTAGGGTGTAGGGTGTAGAGTGTAGCGTGTAGCGTGTAGGGTGTAGAGTGTAGGGTGTAGGGTGTAGAGTGTAGCGTGTAGTGTGTAGCGTGTAGGGTTTAGGGTGTAGGGTGTAGAGTGTAGGGTGTTGCGTGTAGGGTGTAGAGTGTAGCGTGTAGCGTGTAGGGTGTAGTGTGTAGAGTGTAGGGTGTAGCGTGTAGGGTGTAGAGTGTAGCGTGTAGGGTGTAGAGTGTAGCGTGTAGTGTGCAGGGTGTAGAGTATAGCGTATAGCGTGTAGGGTGTAGGATGTAGAGTGTAGCGTGTAGGGTGTAGAGTGTAGCGTGTAGGGTGTAGCATGTAGCGTGTAGGGTGTATGGTGTAGAGTGTAGAGTGTAGCGTGTAGGGTGAAGCATGTAGGGTGTAGGGTGTCGGGTATAGCGTGTAGCGTGTAGAGTGTAGAGTGTAGCGTGTAGCGTGTAGAGTGTAGCGGGTAGGGTGTAGAGTGTAGCGAGTAGCGTGTAGGGTGTAGGGTGTAGAGTGTAGGGTGTAGCGTGTAGGGTGTAGAGTGTAGCGTGTAGGGTGTAGCGTGTAGGGTGTAGAGTGTAGCGTGTAGGGTGTAGCGTGTAGCGTGTAGCGTGCAGGGTGTAGAGTGTAGCGTATAGCGTGTAGGGTGTAGAGTGTAGGGTGTAGCATGTAGCGTGTAGAGTGTAGCGTGTAGAGAGTAGGGAGCAGAGTGTAGAGTGTAGCGTGTAGGGTGTACAGTGTAGCGTGTAGGGTGTGGAGTGTAGCGTGTAGCATGTAGGGTGTAGCGTGTAGCGAGTAGGGTGTAGCGTGTAGCGTGTAGGGTGTAGCGTGTAGAGTGTAGCGTGTAGCGTGTAGGGTGTAGGGTGTACAGTGTAGGGTGTAGGGTGTAGCGTGTAGAGTGTAGTGTGTGGCGTGCAGGGCGTAGGGTGTAGCGTGTAGGGTGTAGGGTGTAGAGTGTAGGGTGTAGCATGTAGGGTGTAGCGTGTAGGGTGTAGAGTGTAGCATGTAGGGTGTACGGTGTAGAGTGTAGGGTATAAGCTGTAGCGTTTAGCGTGTAGAGTGTAGCGTGTAGGGTGTAGGGTGTAGAGTGTAGCGTGTAGGGTGTAGAGTGTAGAGTGTGGAGAGTAGGGTGTAGGGTGTAGAGTGTAGGGTGTAGGGTGTAGAGTGTAACGTGTAGCGTGTAGGGTGTAGCGTGTAGGGTGTAGAGTGTAGGGTGTAGCGTGTAGGGTGTAGCGTGTAGCGTGTAGCGTGTAGGGTGTATGGTGTAGAGTGTAGGGTGTAGCGTGTAGGGTGTAGCGTGTAGCGTGTAGCGTGTAGCGTGTAGGTTGTAGGGTGTAGAGTGTAGGGTGTAGCGTGTAGGGTGTAGCGTGTAGCGTGTAGAGTGTAGCGTCTAGCGTGTAGCGTATAGTGTGTAGCGTGTAGATTGTAGCGTGTAGGGTGTAGGGTGTACCGTGTAGGGTGTAGCGTGTAGCGTGTAGCGTGTAGAGTGTAGCATGTAGGGTGTAGCAAGTAGCGTGTATTGTGTAGGGTGTAGAGTGTAGCATGTAGCGTGTAGAGGGTAGGGTGTGGCGTGTAGGGTGTAGAGTGTAGCGGGTAGAGTGAAGAGTGTCGCGTGTAGCGTGTAGGGTGTCACTTTTTCCTCTGATGAAGACGCTTGAGTAGCGTCGATACGCGTGGGGTAAAGGGCTTCCTTTGTTTTTTTCCCGAGGGACAGGACTTGGGTAACTTATCTTTACAACTGCTATGGAATTACACCTATTTACTTCATGCATGGCCTGGCATTTTTCCAAGCCTTAGGACAATGGATCCTGATTCTTTGTATTTCCACAAGGCGTCTGTATGCATACATTTATCCAAATAACTAGGATTTTGTAGTACTGCAGCATATCTATTTCCCTGATTACCTTTCTATAGGGGTCTGCTTTCATTTGCTTACCAACTGTGCGCACGCATGCTGTGTTGAACAAAATAGGATCCATGATGTATTTCTTCCAGATACTAGGCTGGAGTATATGTTTCCTGTCATAGTACTCAGGGGGTCACAGTTGGCAGTAAACAATAGGCTTCTTATATGTAGATTTGACTAAGATTGGTGTACCCGCATACCTAGCAATTTTTTCTCTCTGGTTATTTCTCCTGTCTCACATATGCTGTAAAGTATTAGCTTCCTTCATTCCCTCGGGTAAAATTACTTATGGCCTATTCAGCCATACTAGTGTTTTAAATGTTTTTAAATGTATGTTTTGCCTGGTTCTGTTTGTGGATTACTATTTTTGTACAATAAAATTGACTATTTAGCGTGGATCCCATTGGTTTGCATATCCTTTTCTTTTTGTGTTTAGTGTGTAGAGTGTAGCTTAACCCTACACGCTACACGCTACACGCTACACTCTACACCCTACACGCTACACCCTACACTCTACACCGTACACTCTACACGCTACACGCTACACTCTACACCCTACACCCTACACGCTACACGCTACACTCTACACCCTACACGCTACACCCTACACTCTACACGCTACACGCTACACGCTACACCCTACACCCTACACGCTACACGCTACACACTACACGCTACACCCTACACCCTACACGCTACACGCTACACTCTACACCCTACACGCTACACCCTACACCCTACACCCTACACGCTACATGCTACACTCTACACCCTACACGCTACACCCTACACTCTACACCCTACACGCTACACCCTACACTCTACACCCTACACGCTATACGCTACACTCTACACCCTGCATGCTACACGCTACACCCTACACGCTACACTCTACACCCTACACGCTACACCCTACACTCTACACCCTACACCTTACACGCTACACGCTACACTCTACACCTTACACGCTACACCCTACACTCCACACCCTACACCTTACATGCTACACGCTACACCCTACACGCTACACATTACACTCTAAACCCTACACTCTACATCCTACACCCTACACTCTGCACCCTACACGCTACACTCTACACTCTACACCCTAAACCCTACATGCTACACGCTACACGCTACACTCTACACCCCACACGCTACACCCTACAAGCTAAACGCTACAAACTACACGCTACATATTACACTCTACACCCTAGCGTGTAGCGTGTAGGGTGTAGAGTGTAGCGTGTAGCATGTAGCGTGTAGGGTGTAGAGTGTAGCATGTAGCGTGTAGGGTGTAGAGTGTAGCGTGTAGGGTGTAGAGTGTAGCATGTAGCGTGTAGGGTGTAGGGTGTAGAGTGTAGAGTGTAGCATGTAGCGTGTAGATTGTAGGGAGTACCGTGTAGGGTGTAGAGTGTAGCATGTAGGGTGTAGAGTGAAGGGTGTAGCGTGTAGCGTGTAGCGTGTAGCTTGTAGGGTGTAGAGTGTAGCGTGTAGGGTGTAGAGTGTAGCGAGTAGCGTGTAGTGTGTAGGGTGTAGGGTGTAGAGTGTAGGGTGTAGCGTGTAGGGTGTAGCGTGTAGCGTGTAGCGTGTAGCGTGTAGCGTGTAGGGTGTAGAGTGTAGCGTGTAGGGTGTACGGTGTAGAGTGTAGGGTATAAGTTGTAGCGTTTAGCGTGTAGAGTGTAGCGTGTAGCGTGTAGGGTGTAGAGTGTAGGGTGTAGAGTGTAGCGTGTAGCGTGTAGCGTGTAGGGTGTAGCGTGTAGTGTGTAGCGTGTAGCGCGTAGTGTGTAGAGTGTAGGGTATAGAGTGTAGCGTGTAGAGAGTAGGGAGCAGAGTGTAGAGTGTAGCGTGTAGGGTGTAGGGTGTACAGTGTAGGGTGTAGGGTGTAGCGTGTAGCGTGTAGAGTGTAGGGTGTAGGGTGTAGCGTGTAGGGTGTGGAGTGTAGCGTGTAGCGTGTAGGGTGTAGCGTGTAGCGTGTAGGGTGTAGCGTGTATCGTGTAGCGTGTAGCATGTAGAGTAGGGTGTAGGGTGTAGAGTGTAGCGTGTAGCGTGTAGTGTGTAGCGTGTAGAGTGTAAAGTGTAGCGTGTAGTGTGTAGTGTGTAGCGTGTAGCGTGTACGGTGTAGGGTGTAGAGTTTACGGTGTAGCGTGTAGGGTGTAGAGTGTAGCGTGTAGGGTGTAGCGTGTAGCGTGCAGGTGTAGAGTGTAGCGTATAGCGTGTAGGGTGTAGGGTGTAGAGTGTAGGATGTAGCGTGTAGAGTGTAGCGTGTAGCGTGTAGGGTGTACAGTGTAGGGTGTAGGGTGTAGCATGTAGAGTGTAGTGTGTGGCGTGCAGGGCGTAGGGTGTAGCGTGTAGGGTGTAGGGTGTAGAGTGTAGGGTGTAGCATGTAGGGTGTAGGGTGTAGGGTGTAGCGTGTAGGGTGTAGAGTGTAGCATGTAGGGTGTACGGTGTAGAGTGTAGGGTATAAGCTGTAGCGTTTAGCGTGTAGAGTGTAGCGTGTAGCGTGTAGGGTGTAGGGTGTAGAGTGTAGCGTGTAGGGTGTAGAGTGTAGCGTGTAGAGAGTAGGGTGTAGGGTGTAGAGTGTAGGGTGTAGGGTGTAGAGTGTAACGTGTAGCGTGTAGGGTGTAGCGTGTAGGGTGTAGAGTGTAGGGTGTAGCGTGTAGGGTGTAGCGTGTAGCGTGTAGCGTGTAGGGTGTAGGGTGTAGAGTGTAGGGTGTAGCGTGTAGGATGTAGCGTGTAGCGTGTAGCGTGTAGGTTGTAGGGTGTAGAGTGTAGGGTGTAGCGTGTAGGGTGTAGCGTGTATCGTGTAGCGTGTAGAGTGTAGCGTCTAGCGTGTAGCGTATAGTGTGTAGCGTGTAGCGTGTAGATTGTAGCGTGTAGGGTGTAGGGTGTAGGGTGTACCGTGTAGGGTGTAGCGTGTAGCGTGTAGCGTGTAGAGTGTAGCATGTAGGGTGTAGCATGTAGCGTGTATTGTGTAGGGTGTAGAGTGTAGCATGTAGCGTGTAGAGTGTAGGTTGTAGCGTGTAGGGTGTAGAGTGTAGCGTGTAGGGTGTAGAGTGTAGCATGTAGCGTGTAGGGTGTCACTTTTTCCTCTGATGAAGACGCTTGAGTAGCGTCGATACGCGTGGGGTTCAGGGCTTCCTTTGTTTTTTTCCCGAGGGACAGGACTTGGGTAACTTATCTTTACAACTGCTATGGAATTACACCTATTTACTTCATGCATGGCCTGGCATTTTTCCAAGCCTTAGGACAATGGATCCTGATTCTTTGTATTTCCACAAGGCGTCTGTATGCATACATTTATCCAAATAACTAGGATTTTGTAGTACTGCAGCATATCTTTTTCCCTGATTACCTTTCTATAGGGGTCTGCTTTCATTTGCTTACCAACTGTGCGCACGCATGCTGTGTTGAACAAAATAGGATCTATGATGTATTTCTTCCAGATACTAGGCTGGAGTATATGTTTCCTGTCATAGTACTCAGGGGGTCACAGTTGGCAGTAAACAATAGGCTTCTTATATGTAGATTTGACTAAGATTGGTGTACCCGCATACCTAGCAATTTTTTCTCTCTGGTTATTTCTCCTGTCTAACATATGCTGTAAAGTATTAGCTTCCTTCATTCCCTCGGGTAAAATTACTTATGGCCTATTCAGCCATACTAGTGTTTTAAATGTTTTTAAATGTATGTTTTGCCTGGTTCTGTTTGTGGATTACTATTTTTGTACAATAAAATTGACTATTTAACGTGGATCCCATTGGTTTGCATATCCTTTTCTTTTTGTGTTTAGTGTGTAGCGTGTAGCTTAACCCTACACGCTACACGCTACACGCTACACTCTACACCCTACACGCTACACCCTACACTCTACACCGTACACTCTACACGCTACACTCTACACCCTACACCCTACACGCTACACGCTACACTCTACACCCTACACGCTACACGCTACACTCTACACGCTACACGCTACACTCTACACCCTACACGCTACACCCTACACTCTACACCGTACACTCTACACGCTACACGCTACACTCTACACTCTACATGCTACACGCTACACTCTACACTCTACACGCTACACGCTACACCCTACACCCTACACGCTACACGCTACACTCTACAACCTACACGCTACACGCTACACGCTACACTCTACATGCTACACGCTACACTCTACACCCTACACTCTACACGCTACACGGTACACTCTACACCCTACACTCTACACGCTACACGCTACACTGTACACCCTACATGCAACACGCTACACTCTACACCCTACACGCTACACTCTACACGCTACACGCTACATGCTACACTCTACACTCTACACCATACACCCTACACGCTACACACTATACTCTACACCCTACACGCTACACTCTACACGCTACACGCTACACGCTACACTCTACACTCTACACGCTACACTCTACACGCTACACACTACACGCTACACCCTACACCCTACACGCTACACGCTACACTCTACACCCTACACGCTACACCCTACACCCTACACCCTACACGCTACATGCTACACTCTACACCCTACACGCTACACCCTACACTCTACACCCTACACGCTACACCCTACACTCTACACCCTACACGCTATACGCTACACTCTACACCCTGCATGCTACACGCTACACCCTACACGCTACACTCTACACCCTACACCCTACACTCTACACCCTACACCTTACACGCTACACGCTACACTCTACACCTTACACGCTACACCCTACACTCCACACCCTACACCTTACATGCTACACGCTACACCCTACACGCTACACATTACACTCTAAACCCTACACTCTACATCCTACACCCTACACTCTGCACCCTACACGCTACACTCTACACTCTACACCCTAAACCCTACATGCTACACGCTACACGCTACACTCTACACCCCACACGCTACACCCTACAAGCTAAACGCTACAAACTACACGCTACATATTACACTCTACACCCTAGCGTGTAGCGTGTAGGGTGTAGAGTGTAGCGTGTAGCATGTAGCGTGTAGGGTGTAGAGTGTAGCATGTAGCGTGTAGGGTGTAGAGTGTAGCGTGTAGGGTGTAGAGTGTAGCATGTAGCGTGTAGGGTGTAGGGTGTAGAGTGTAGAGTGTAGCATGTAGCGTGTAGATTGTAGGGAGTACCGTGTAGGGTGTAGAGTGTAGCATGTAGGGTGTAGAGTGAAGGGTGTAGCGTGTAGCGTGTAGCGTGTAGCTTGTAGGGTGTAGAGTGTAGCGTGTAGGGTGTAGAGTGTAGCGAGTAGCGTGTAGTGTGTAGGGTGTAGGGTGTAGAGTGTAGGGTGTAGCGTGTAGGGTGTAGCGTGTAGCGTGTAGCGTGTAGCGTGTAGCGTGTAGGGTGTAGAGTGTAGCGTGTAGGGTGTACGGTGTAGAGTGTAGGGTATAAGTTGTAGCGTTTAGCGTGTAGAGTGTAGCGTGTAGCGTGTAGGGTGTAGAGTGTAGGGTGTAGAGTGTAGCGTGTAGCGTGTAGCGTGTAGGGTGTAGCGTGTAGTGTGTAGCGTGTAGCGCGTAGTGTGTAGAGTGTAGGGTATAGAGTGTAGCGTGTAGAGAGTAGGGAGCAGAGTGTAGAGTGTAGCGTGTAGGGTGTAGGGTGTACAGTGTAGGGTGTAGGGTGTAGCGTGTAGCGTGTAGAGTGTAGGGTGTAGGGTGTAGCGTGTAGGGTGTGGAGTGTAGCGTGTAGCGTGTAGGGTGTAGCGTGTAGCGTGTAGGGTGTAGCGTGTATCGTGTAGCGTGTAGCATGTAGAGTAGGGTGTAGGGTGTAGAGTGTAGCGTGTAGCGTGTAGTGTGTAGCGTGTAGAGTGTAAAGTGTAGCGTGTAGTGTGTAGTGTGTAGCGTGTAGCGTGTACGGTGTAGGGTGTAGAGTTTACGGTGTAGCGTGTAGGGTGTAGAGTGTAGCGTGTAGGGTGTAGCGTGTAGCGTGCAGGTGTAGAGTGTAGCGTATAGCGTGTAGGGTGTAGGGTGTAGAGTGTAGGATGTAGCGTGTAGAGTGTAGCGTGTAGCGTGTAGGGTGTACAGTGTAGGGTGTAGGGTGTAGCATGTAGAGTGTAGTGTGTGGCGTGCAGGGCGTAGGGTGTAGCGTGTAGGGTGTAGGGTGTAGAGTGTAGGGTGTAGCATGTAGGGTGTAGGGTGTAGGGTGTAGCGTGTAGGGTGTAGAGTGTAGCATGTAGGGTGTACGGTGTAGAGTGTAGGGTATAAGCTGTAGCGTTTAGCGTGTAGAGTGTAGCGTGTAGCGTGTAGGGTGTAGGGTGTAGAGTGTAGCGTGTAGGGTGTAGAGTGTAGCGTGTAGAGAGTAGGGTGTAGGGTGTAGAGTGTAGGGTGTAGGGTGTAGAGTGTAACGTGTAGCGTGTAGGGTGTAGCGTGTAGGGTGTAGAGTGTAGGGTGTAGCGTGTAGGGTGTAGCGTGTAGCGTGTAGCGTGTAGGGTGTAGGGTGTAGAGTGTAGGGTGTAGCGTGTAGGATGTAGCGTGTAGCGTGTAGCGTGTAGGTTGTAGGGTGTAGAGTGTAGGGTGTAGCGTGTAGGGTGTAGCGTGTATCGTGTAGCGTGTAGAGTGTAGCGTCTAGCGTGTAGCGTATAGTGTGTAGCGTGTAGCGTGTAGATTGTAGCGTGTAGGGTGTAGGGTGTAGGGTGTACCGTGTAGGGTGTAGCGTGTAGCGTGTAGCGTGTAGAGTGTAGCATGTAGGGTGTAGCATGTAGCGTGTATTGTGTAGGGTGTAGAGTGTAGCATGTAGCGTGTAGAGTGTAGGTTGTAGCGTGTAGGGTGTAGAGTGTAGCGTGTAGGGTGTAGAGTGTAGCATGTAGCGTGTAGGGTGTCACTTTTTCCTCTGATGAAGACGCTTGAGTAGCGTCGATACGCGTGGGGTTCAGGGCTTCCTTTGTTTTTTTCCCGAGGGACAGGACTTGGGTAACTTATCTTTACAACTGCTATGGAATTACACCTATTTACTTCATGCATGGCCTGGCATTTTTCCAAGCCTTAGGACAATGGATCCTGATTCTTTGTATTTCCACAAGGCGTCTGTATGCATACATTTATCCAAATAACTAGGATTTTGTAGTACTGCAGCATATCTTTTTCCCTGATTACCTTTCTATAGGGGTCTGCTTTCATTTGCTTACCAACTGTGCGCACGCATGCTGTGTTGAACAAAATAGGATCTATGATGTATTTCTTCCAGATACTAGGCTGGAGTATATGTTTCCTGTCATAGTACTCAGGGGGTCACAGTTGGCAGTAAACAATAGGCTTCTTATATGTAGATTTGACTAAGATTGGTGTACCCGCATACCTAGCAATTTTTTCTCTCTGGTTATTTCTCCTGTCTAACATATGCTGTAAAGTATTAGCTTCCTTCATTCCCTCGGGTAAAATTACTTATGGCCTATTCAGCCATACTAGTGTTTTAAATGTTTTTAAATGTATGTTTTGCCTGGTTCTGTTTGTGGATTACTATTTTTGTACAATAAAATTGACTATTTAACGTGGATCCCATTGGTTTGCATATCCTTTTCTTTTTGTGTTTAGTGTGTAGCGTGTAGCTTAACCCTACACGCTACACGCTACACGCTACACTCTACACCCTACACGCTACACCCTACACTCTACACCGTACACTCTACACGCTACACTCTACACCCTACACCCTACACGCTACACGCTACACTCTACACCCTACACGCTACACGCTACACTCTACACGCTACACGCTACACTCTACACCCTACACGCTACACCCTACACTCTACACCGTACACTCTACACGCTACACGCTACACTCTACACTCTACATGCTACACGCTACACTCTACACTCTACACGCTACACGCTACACCCTACACCCTACACGCTACACGCTACACTCTACAACCTACACGCTACACGCTACACGCTACACTCTACATGCTACACGCTACACTCTACACCCTACACTCTACACGCTACACGGTACACTCTACACCCTACACTCTACACGCTACACGCTACACTGTACACCCTACATGCAACACGCTACACTCTACACCCTACACGCTACACTCTACACGCTACACGCTACATGCTACACTCTACACTCTACACCATACACCCTACACGCTACACACTATACTCTACACCCTACACGCTACACTCTACACGCTACACGCTACACGCTACACTCTACACTCTACACGCTACACTCTACACCCTACACGCAACACGCTACACTCTACACCCTACACGCTACACTCTGCACGCTACACGCTACACCCTACACCCTACACGCTACAATCTACACGCTACACTCTACACCATACACGCTACACTCTACACTCTACACCCTACACCCTACACGCTATACCCGACACCCTACACCCTGCATGCTTCACACTACATGCTACACTCTACACTATACACCCTACACCCTACACGCTACATGCTACACCCTACACGCTACACTCTACACCCTACTCCCTACACGCTACACACTACACGCTACATGCTCCACCCTACACGCTACACGCTACACCCTACACGCTACACGTTACACTCTACACCCTGCACCCTACACGCTACACCCTACACGCTACACGCTACACCCTACACACTACACGTTACACTCTACACCCTACACTCTACACCCTACACTCTACACGCTACACTCTACACCCTACACTCTGCACTCTACACCCTACACCCTACACACTACACGCTACACTCTACACCCTACACGCTACACCCTACACCCTACACCCTACACGCTACAATCTACACGCTACACGCTACACCCTATACGCTAGACGCTACACTCTACACGCTACACGATACACGCTACACCCTACACGCTACACCCTACACTCTACACCCTACACCCTACATGCTACACGCTACACGCTACACCCTACACGCTACACCCTACACTCTACACCCTACACCCTACACGCTACACGCTACACGCTACACCCTACACCCTACACGCTACAATCTACACGCTACACGCTACACCCTATACGCTAGACGCTACACTCTACACGCTACACGATACACGCTACACCCTACACGCTACACCCTACACTCTACACCCTACACCCTACACGCTACACGCTACACGCTACACCCTACACCCTACACCCTACACTCTACACCCTACACCCTACTCTCTACACGCTATATTCTACACCCTACACGCTACACTCTACACCCTAGACGCTACACTCTATACCCTACACTCTACATGCTACACCCTACACCCTACACCCTACACTCAACATGCTACACGCTACACGCTACATGCTACACGCTACACCCTACACGCTACACGCTACACACTACACGCTACACCCTACACCCTACACCCTACACGCTACACGCTACACTCTACACCCTACACGCTACACCCTACACCCTACACCCTACACGCTACACGCTACACTCTAAACCCTACACGCTACACCCTACACTCTACACCCTACACGCTACACCCTACACTCTACACCCTACACGCTATACGCTACACTCTACACCCTGCACGCTACACGCTACACCCTACACGCTACACTCTACACCCTACACGCTACACCCTACACTCTACACCCTACACCCTACACGCTACACTCTACACCCTACACGCTACACCCTACACTCCACACCCTACACCCTACATGCTACACGCTACACCCTACACGCTACACATTACACTCTAAACCCTACACTCTACATCCTACACCCTACACTCTACACCCTACACGCTACACTCTACACTCTACACCCTACACCCTACATGCTACACGCTACACGCTACACTCTACACCCGACACGCTACACGCTACACCCTACAAGCTAAATGCTACAAACTACACGCTACATATTACACTCTACACCCTAGCGTGTAGCGTGTAGGGTGTAGAGTGTAGCTTGTAGCATGTAGCGTGTAGGGTGTATGGTGTAGAGTGTAGCATGTAGCGTGTAGGGTGTAGAGTGTAGCGTGTAGGGTGTAGAGTGTAGCATGTAGCGTGTAGGGTGTAGGGTGTAGAGTGTAGGGTGTAGAGTGTAGCATGTAGGGTGTAGAGTGAAGGGTGTAGCGTGTAGAGTGTAGCGTGTAGCGTGTACGGTGTAGGGTGTAGAGTGTAGGGTGTAGCGTGTAGCGTGTAGCTTGTAGGGTGTAGAGTGTAGCGTGTAGCGTGTAGGCTGTAGCGTGTAGGGTGTAGCATGTATCGTGTAGGGTGTAGAGTGTAGCATGTAGCGTGTAGAGTGTAGGGTGTAGCGTGTAGCGTGTGTAGGGTGTAGGGTGTAGAGTGTAGCGTGTAGCGTGTAGGGTGTAGGGTGTAGGGTGTAGAGTGTAGCGTGTAGGGTGTAGCGTGTAGGGTTTAGGGTGTAGGGTGTAGAGTGTAGGGTGTTGCGTGTAGGGTGTAGAGTGTAGCGTGTAGGGTGTAGCGTGTAGAGTGTAGCGTGTAGCGTGTAGGGTGGAGAGTGTAGAGTGTAGGGTGTAGCGTGTAGGGTGTAGAGTGTAGCGTGTAGGGTGTAGAGTGTAGCGTGTAGCGTGCAGGGTGTAGAGTGTAGCGTATAGCGTGTAGGGTGTAGGATGTAGAGTGTAGCGTGTAGGGTGTAGAGTGTAGCGTGTAGAGTGTAGCATGTAGCGTGTAGGGTGTAGAGTGTAGCGTGTAGGGTGAAGCATGTAGGGTGTAGGGTGTCGGGTATAGCGTGTAGGGTGTAGGGTGTAGAGTGTAGGGTGTAGCGTGTATGGTGTAGAGTGTAGCGTGTAGAGTGTAGCGTGTAGGGTGTAGCGTGTAGCGTGCAGAGTGTAGCGTGTAGGGTGTAGAGTGTAGCGTGTTGCGTGTAGGGTGTAGAGTGTAGCGTGTAGCGTGTAGAGTGTAGAGTGTAGCGTGTAGCGTGTAGAGTGTAGCGGGTAGGGTGTAGAGTGTAGCGAGTAGCGTGTAGGGTGTAGGGTGTAGAGTGTAGGGTGTAGCGTGTAGGGTGTAGAGTGTAGCGTGTAGGGTGTAGGGTGTAGGGTGTAGAGTGTAGCGTGTAGGGTGTAGCGTGTAGCATGTAGCGTGTAGCATGTAGAGTGTAGCGTGTAGGGTGTAGAGTGTAGCGTGTAGGGTGTAGCGTGTAGCGTGTAGCGTGCAGGGTGTAGAGTGTAGAGTATAGCGTGTAGGGTGTAGAGTGTAGGGTGTAGCATGTAGCGTGTAGAGTGTAGCGTGTAGGGTGTAGAGTGTAGCGTGTAGTGTGTAGCGTGTAGGGTGTAGGGTGTAGCGTGTAGGGTGTAGAGTGTAGCGTGTAGGGTGTAGAGTGTAACATGTAGCGTGTAGGGTGTAGGGCGTAGCGTGTAGCGTGTACCGTGTAGCGTGTAGAGTGTAGTGTGTAGGGTGTAGAGTGTAGCGTGTAGGGTGTAGTGTAGCGTGTAGCGTGTAGCGTGTAGAGTGTAGCGTGTAGCGTGTAGAGTGTAGAGTGTAGTGTGTGGCGTGCAGGGCGTAGGGTGTAGAGTGTAGGGTGTAGCATGTAGGGTGTAGGGTGTAGGTTGTAGCGTGTAGGGTGTAGAGTGTAGCGTGTAGGGTGTACGGTGTAGAGTGTAGGGTATAAGCTGTAGCGTTTAGCGTGTAGAGTGTAGCGTGTAGCGAGTAGCGTGTAGGGTGTAGAGTGTAGGGTGTAGAGTGTAGCGTGTAGCGTGTAGCGTGTAGGGTGTAGGGTGTAGCGTGTAGGGTGTAGCATGTGACATGTAGCGTGTAGCATGTAGAGTAGGGTGTAGGGTGTAGGGTGTAGAGTGTAGTGTGTAGAGTGTAGAGTGTAGCGTGTAGAGTGTAAAGTGTAGCGTGTAGGGTGTAGCGTGTAGTGTGTAGCGTGTAGCGCGTAGCGTGTAGAGTGTAGGGTATAGAGTGTAGCGTGTAGAGAGTAGGGAGCAGAGTGTAGAGTGTAGCATGCAGGGTGTAGGGTGTACAGTGTAGGGTGTAGGGTGTAGAGTGTAGAGTGTAGCGTGTAGGGTGTAGAGTGTAGCGTGTAGAGAGTAGGGTGTAGGGTGTAGAGTGTAGGGTGTAGGGTGTAGAGTGTAACGTGAAGCGTGTAGGGTGTAGCGTGTAGGGTGTAGAGTGTAGGGTGTAGCGTGTAGGGTGTAGCGTGTAGCGTGTAGGGTGTAGGGTGTAGAGTGTAGGGTGTAGCGTGTAGGGTGTAGCGTGTAGCGTGTAGCGTGTAGGGTGTAGGGTGTAGAGTGTAGGGTGTAGCGTGTAGGGTGTAGCGTGTAGCGTGTAGCGTGTAGCGTGTAGGGTGCAGGGTGTAGAGTGTAGGGTGTAGCGTGTAGCGTGTAGCGTGTAGCGTGTAGGGTGTAGAGTGTAGCGAGTAGCGTGTAGGGTGTAGGGTGTAGAGTGTAGGGTGTAGCGTGTAGGGTGTAGAGTGTAGCGTGTAGGGTGTAGCGTGTAGCGTGCAGGGTGTAGAGTGTAGCGTATAGCGTGTAGGGTGTAGGGTGTAGAGTGTAGGGTGTAGCGTGTAGAGTGTAGCGTGTAGCGTGTAGGGTGTAGGGTGTAGGGTGTACAGTGTAGGGTGTAGGGTGTAGCGTGTAGGGTGTAGAGTGTAGCATGTAGGGTGTACGGTGTAGAGTGTAGGGTATAAGCTGTTGTGTTTAGCGTGTAGAGTGTAGCGTGTAGCGTGTAGCGTGTAGGGTGTAGGGTGTAGAGTGTAGAGTGTAGCGTGTAGGGTGTAGAGTGTAGCGTGTAGAGAGTAGGGTGTAGGGTGTAGAGTGTAGGGTGTAGGGTGTAGAGTGTAACGTGTAGCGTGTAGGGTGTAGCGTGTAGGGTGTAGAGTGTAGAGTGTAGCGTGTAGGGTGTAGCTTGTAGCGTGTAGCGTGTAGGGTGTAGGGTGTAGAGTGTAGGGTGTAGCGTGTAGGGTGTAGCGTGTAGCGTGTAGCGTGTAGCGTGTAGCGTGTAGGGTGTAGGGTGTAGAGTGTAGGGTGTAGCGTGTAGGGTGTAGCGTGTATCGTGTAGCGTGTAGAGTGTAGCGTCTAGCGTGTAGCGTATAGTGTGTAGCGTGTAGCGTTTAGATTGTAGCGTGTAGGGTGTAGGGTGTAGCGTGTAGCGTGTAGGGTGTAGGGTGTAGGGTGTAGGGTGTACCGTGTAGGGTGTAGCGTGTAGCGTGTAGCTTGTAGAGTGTAGCATGTAGGGTGTAGCAAGTAGCGTGTATTGTGTAGGGTGTAGAGTGTAGCATGTAGCGTGTAGAGTGTAGGGTGTAGCGTGTAGGGTGTAGAGTGTAGCGTGTAGGGTGTAGAGTAGCGTGTAGCGTGTAGGGTGTCACTTATTCCTCTGATGAAGACGCTTGAGTAGCGTCGATACGCGTGGGGTTCAGGGCTTCCTTTGTTTTTTTCCCGAGGGACAGGACTTGGGTAACTTAT
The DNA here is from genome assembly GCF_051348905.1 of Ranitomeya variabilis. NCBI lineage: Eukaryota > Metazoa > Chordata > Amphibia > Anura > Dendrobatidae > Ranitomeya > Ranitomeya variabilis. Next base: position 683,459 of record NW_027508065.1, read on the forward strand.
CTTTACAACTGCTATGGAATTACACCTATTTACTTCATGCATGGCCTGGCATTTTTCCAAGCCTTAGGACAATGGATCCTGATTCTTTGTATTTCCACAAGGCGTCTGTATGCATACATTTATCCAAATAACTAGGATTTTGTAGTACTGCAGCATATCTATTTCCCTGATTACCTTTCTATAGGGGTCTGCTTTCATTTGCTTACCAACTGTGCGCACGCATGCTGTGTTGAACAAAATAGGATCCATGATGTATTTCTTCCAGATACTAGGCTGGAGTATATGTTTCCTGTCATAGTACTCGGGGTCACAGTTGGCAGTAAACAATAGGCTTCTTATATGTAGATTTGACTAAGATTGGTGTACCCGCATACCTAGCAATCTTTTCTCTCTGGTTATTTCTCCTGTCTCACATATGCTGTAAAGTATTAGCTTCCTTCATTCCCTCGGGTAGAATTACTTATGGCCTATTCAGCCATACTAGTGTTTTAAATGTTTTTAAATGTATGTTTTGCCTGGATCTGTTTGTGGATTACTATTTTTGTACAATAAAATTGACTATTTAACGTGGATCCCATTGGTTTGCATATCTTTTTCTTTTTGTGTTTAGTGTGTAGCGTGTAACTTAACCCTACACGCTACACGCTACACTCTACACCCTACACGCTACACTCTACACTCTACACCGTACACTCTACACGCTACACGCTACACGCTACACTCTACACCCTACACCCTACACGCTACACGCTACACTCTACACCCTACACTCTACACGCTACACGCTACACCCTACACTCTACACGCTACACGCTACACTCTACACGCTACACGCTACATGCTACACTCTACACTCTACACCCCTACACCCTACACGCTACACGCTATACTCTACACCCTACACGCTACACTCTACACGCTACACGCTACACTCTACACTCTACACGCTACACGCTACACTCTACACCCTACACGCAACACGCTACACTCTACACCCTACACGCTACACTCTGCATGCTACACGCTACACCCTACACGCTATACTCTGCACGCTACACGCTACACTCTACACCATACACGCTACATCCTACACTCTACACCCTACACCCTACACGCTATACCCGACACCCTACACCCTACATGCTTCACCCTACACGCTACACTCTACACTCTACACCCTACACCCTACACACTACATGCTACACCCTACACGCTACAATCTACACCCTACACCCTACACGCTACACGCTACACGCTACACCCTTCACCCTACACTCTACACCCTACACCCTACACGCTACACGCTACACCCTACACGCTACACGCTACACCCTACACGCTAAACGCTACAGCTTATACCCTACACTCTACACCGTACACCCTACACGCTACACTCTACACCCTACATGCTACACCCTACACCCTACACCCTACATGCTACACCCTACACTCTACAACCTACACCCTACACACTACACGCTACACCCTACACCCTACACGCTACACTCTACATGCTACACGCTACACTCTACACCCTACACGCAACACCCTACACCCTACAAACTACACGCTACACCCTACACCCTACACCCGACACGCTACACCCTACACGCTACACTCTACACGCTACACTCTACACCCTACACGCTACACTCTACACCCTACACTCTGCACGCTACATGCTACACTCTACATTCTACACAATACACTCTACACGCTACACTCTACACCCTACACGCTACACTCTACACTCTACACCCTACTCTCTACACGCTACACGCTACACTCTATACCCTACACTCTACACGCTACACCCTACACCCTACACTCTACATGCTACACCCTACACCCTACACTCTACATGCTACACGCTACACGATACATGCTACACGCTACACCCTACACGCTACACGCTACACTCTACACACTACACGCTACATCCTACAGCCTACACCCTACACGCTACACGCTACACTCTACACCCTACACGCTACACCCTACACCCTACACCCTACACGCTACAAGCTACACGCTACACTCTACACCCTACACGCTACACCCTACACTCTACACCCTACACGCTACACCCTACACTCTACACGCTACACGCTACACTCTACACGCTACACTCTACACCCTACACGCAACACGCTACACTCTACACCCTACACGCTACACTCTGCATTCTACACGCTACACCCTACACCCTACACGCTACACCCTACACTCTACACCCTACACGCTACACCCTACACTCTACACGCTACACGCTACACTCTACACGCTACACTCTACACCCTACACGCAACACGCTACACTCTACACCCTACACGCTACACTCTGCATTCTACACGCTACACCCTACACCCTGCACGCTACACTCTGCACGCTACACGCTACACTCTACACTCTACACCCTACACCCTACACGCTACACGCTATACCCTACACCCTACACGCTACACTCTACATGCTACACGCTACACTCTACACCCTACACGCAACACCCTACACCCTACAAACTACACGCTACACCCTACACCCTACACCCGACACGCTACACCCTACACGCTACACTCTACACGCTACACTCTACACCCTACACGCTACACTCTACACCCTACACTCTGCACGCTACATGCTACACTCTACATTCTACACAATACACTCTACACGCTACACTCTACACCCTACACGCTACACTCTACACTCTACACCCTACTCTCTACACGCTACACGCTACACTCTATACCCTACACTCTACACGCTACACCCTACACCCTACACTCTACATGCTACACCCTACACCCTACACCCTACACTCTACATGCTACACGCTACACGATACATGCTACACGCTACACCCTACACGCTACACGCTACACTCTACACACTACACGCTACATCCTACAGCCTACACCCTACACGCTACACGCTACACTCTACACCCTACACGCTACACCCTACACCCTACACCCTACACGCTACAAGCTACACGCTACACTCTACACCCTACACGCTACACCCTACACTCTACACCCTACACGCTACACCCTACACTCTACACGCTACACGCTACACTCTACACGCTACACTCTACACCCTACACGCAACACGCTACACTCTACACCCTACACGCTACACTCTGCATTCTACACGCTACACCCTACACCCTGCACGCTACACTCTGCACGCTACACGCTACACTCTACACTCTACACCCTACACCCTACACGCTACACGCTATACTCTACACCCTACACGCTACACTCTACACGCTACACGCTACACGCTACACTCTACACGCTACACGCTACACGCTACACTCTACACCCTACACGCAACACGCTACACTCTACACCCTACACGCTACACTCTGCATTCTACACGCTACACCCTACACCATACACGCTACACCCTACACTCTACAGCCTACACCCTACACGCTATACCCGACACCCTACACCCTACATGCTTCACCCTACACGCTACACTCTACACCCTACACGCTACATGCTACAACCTACACGCTACATTCTGCACCCTACACTCTACACGCTACACACTACACGCTACACCCTACACGCTACACCCTACACCCTACACGCTACATGCTACACCCTACACGCTACACTCTACACCCTACACCCTACACGCTACACACTACACGCTACACGCTACACCCTACACACTACACGCTACACCCTACACGCTACACGTTACACTCTACACCCTGCACCCTACACGCTACACCCTACACACTACACGTTACACTCTACACCCTACACTCTACACCCTACACTCTACACGATACACTCTACACCCTACACTCTGCACTCTACACCCTACACCCTACACGCTACACGCTACAATCTACACCCTACACGCTACACGCTACACCCTACACCCTACACGCTACAATCTACACGCTACACGCTACACCCTATACGCTAGACGCTACACTCTACACGCTACAGGATACACGCTACACCCTACACACTACACCCTACACTCTACACCCTACACCCTACACGCTACATGCTACACGCTACACCCTACACGCTACACCCTACACTCTACACCCTACACCCTACACGCTACACCCTACACGCTACACGTTACACTCTCCACCCTACACCCTACACTCTACACCCTACACCCTACTCTCTACACGCTATATTCTACACCCTACACGCTACACTCTACACCCTACACGCTACACGCTACACTCTACACCCTAGACGCTACACTCTATACCCTACACGCTACACCCTACACCCTACACTCTACATGCTACACCCTACACCCTACACCCTACACTCTACATGCTACACGCTACACGCTACATGCTACACGCTACACCCTACACGCTACACGCTACACACTACACGCTACACCCTACACCCTACACCCTACACACTACACGCTACACTCTACACCCTACACGCTACACCCTACACCCTACACCCTACACGCTACACGCTACACTCTACACCCTACACGCTATACCATACACTCTACACCCTACACGCTACACCCTACACTCTACACCCTACACGCTATACGCTACACTCTACACCCTGCACGCTACACGCTACACCCTACACGCTACACTCTACACCCTACGCGCTACACCCTACACTCTACACCCTACACCCTACACGCTACACGCTACACTCCACACCCTACATGCTACACGCTACACACTACACGCTACACATTACACTCTAAACCCTACACTCTACATCCTACACCCTACACTCTACACCCTACACGCTACACTCTACACTCTACACCCTACACCCTACATGCTACACGCTACACGCTACACTCTACACCCCACACGCTACACGCTACACCCTACAAGCTAAACGCTACAAACTACACGCTACATATTACACTCTACACCCTAGCGTGTAGCGTGTAGGGTGTAGAGTGTAGCGTGTAGCATGTAGCGTGTAGGGTGTAGGGTGTAGAGTGTAGCTTGTAGCGTGTAGGGTGTAGAGTGTAGCGTGTAGGGTGTAGAGTGTAGCATGTAGCGTGTAGGGTGTAGGGTGTAGAGTGTAGAGTGTAGCATGTAGCGTGTAGATTGTAGGGTGTACCGTGTAGGGTGTAGAGTGTAGCATGTAGGGTGTAGGGTGTAGAGTGAAGGGTGTAGCGTGTAGAGTGTAGCGTGTAGCGTGTACGGTGTAGGGTGTAGAGTGTAGGGTGTAGCGTGTAGCGTGTAGCTTGTAGGGTGTAGAGTGTAGCGTGTAGCGTGTAGGCTGTAGCGTGTAGGGTATAGCATGTATCGTGTAGGGTGTAGAGTGTAGCATGTAGCGTGTAGAGTGTAGGGTGTAGCGTGTAGGGTGTAGAGTGTAGCATGTAGGGTGTAGAGTGTAGCGTGTAGCGTGTAGCGTGTGTAGGGTGTAGGGTGTAGAGTGTAGCGTGTAGCGTGTAGGGTGTAGAGTGTAGGGTGTAGGGTGTAGAGTGTAGCGTGTAGTGTGTAGCGTGTAGGGTTTAGGGTGTAGGGTGTAGAGTGTAGGGTGTTGCGTGTAGGGTGTAGAGTGTAGCGTGTAGCGTGTAGGGTGTAGTGTGTAGAGTGTAGGGTGTAGCGTGTAGGGTGTAGAGTGTAGCGTGTAGGGTGTAGAGTGTAGCGTGTAGTGTGCAGGGTGTAGAGTATAGCGTATAGCGTGTAGGGTGTAGGATGTAGAGTGTAGCGTGTAGGGTGTAGAGTGTAGCGTGTAGGGTGTAGCATGTAGCGTGTAGGGTGTATGGTGTAGAGTGTAGAGTGTAGCGTGTAGGGTGAAGCATGTAGGGTGTAGGGTGTCGGGTATAGCGTGTAGCGTGTAGAGTGTAGAGTGTAGCGTGTAGCGTGTAGAGTGTAGCGGGTAGGGTGTAGAGTGTAGCGAGTAGCGTGTAGGGTGTAGGGTGTAGAGTGTAGGGTGTAGCGTGTAGGGTGTAGAGTGTAGCGTGTAGGGTGTAGGGTGTAGCGTGTAGGGTGTAGAGTGTAGCGTGTAGGGTGTAGCGTGTAGCGTGTAGCGTGCAGGGTGTAGAGTGTAGCGTATAGCGTGTAGGGTGTAGAGTGTAGGGTGTAGCATGTAGCGTGTAGAGTGTAGCGTGTAGGGTGTAGGGTGTACAGTGTAGCGTGTAGGGTGTGGAGTGTAGCGTGTAGCGTGTAGGGTGTAGCGTGTAGCGAGTAGGGTGTAGCGTGTAGCGTGCAGGTGTAGAGTGTAGCGTATAGCGTGTAGGGTGTAGGGTGTAGAGTGTAGGGTGTAGCGTGTAGAGTGTAGCGTGTAGCGTGTAGGGTGTAGGGTGTACAGTGTAGGGTGTAGGGTGTAGCGTGTAGAGTGTAGTGTGTGGCGTGCAGGGCGTAGGGTGTAGCGTGTAGGGTGTAGGGTGTAGAGTGTAGGGTGTAGCATGTAGGGTGTAGCGTGTAGGGTGTAGAGTGTAGCATGTAGGGTGTACGGTGTAGAGTGTAGGGTATAAGCTGTAGCGTTTAGCGTGTAGAGTGTAGCGTGTAGGGTGTAGGGTGTAGAGTGTAGCGTGTAGGGTGTAGAGTGTAGAGTGTAGAGAGTAGGGTGTAGGGTGTAGAGTGTAGGGTGTAGAGTGTAACGTGTAGCGTGTAGGGTGTAGCGTGTAGGGTGTAGAGTGTAGGGTGTAGCGTGTAGGGTGTAGCGTGTAGCGTGTAGCGTGTAGGGTGTATGGTGTAGAGTGTAGGGTGTAGCGTGTAGGGTGTAGCGTGTAGCGTGTAGCGTGTAGAGTGTAGGTTGTAGGGTGTAGAGTGTAGGGTGTAGCGTGTAGGGTGTAGCGTGTAGCGTGTAGAGTGTAGCGTCTAGCGTGTAGCGTATAGTGTGTAGCGTGTAGATTGTAGCGTGTAGGGTGTAGGGTGTAGGGTGTACCGTGTAGGGTGTAGCGTGTAGCGTGTAGCGTGTAGATTGTAGCATGTAGGGTGTAGCAAGTAGCGTGTATTGTGTAGGGTGTAGAGTGTAGCATGTAGCGTGTAGAGGGTAGGGTGTAGCGTGTAGGGTGTAGAGTGTAGCGGGTAGAGTGAAGAGTGTCGCGTGTAGCGTGTAGGGTGTCACTTTTTCCTCTGATGAAGACGCTTGAGTAGCGTCGATACGCGTGGGGTAAAGGGCTTCCTTTGTTTTTTTCCCGAGGGACAGGACTTGGGTAACTTATCTTTACAACTGCTATGGAATTACACCTATTTACTTCATGCATGGCCTGGCATTTTTCCAAGCCTTAGGACAATGGATCCTGATTCTTTGTATTTCCACAAGGCGTCTGTATGCATACATTTATCCAAATAACTAGGATTTTGTAGTACTGCAGCATATCTATTTCCCTGATTACCTTTCTATAGGGGTCTGCTTTCATTTGCTTACCAACTGTGCGCACGCATGCTGTGTTGAACAAAATAGGATCCATGATGTATTTCTTCCAGATACTAGGCTGGAGTATATGTTTCCTGTCATAGTACTCAGGGGGTCACAGTTGGCAGTAAACAATAGGCTTCTTATATGTAGATTTGACTAAGATTGGTGTACCCGCATACCTAGCAATTTTTTCTCTCTGGTTATTTCTCCTGTCTCACATATGCTGTAAAGTATTAGCTTCCTTCATTCCCTCGGGTAAAATTACTTATGGCCTATTCAGCCATACTAGTGTTTTAAATGTTTTTAAATGTATGTTTTGCCTGGTTCTGTTTGTGGATTACTATTTTTGTACAATAAAATTGACTATTTAACGTGGATCCCATTGGTTTGCATATCCTTTTCTTTTTGTGTTTAGTGTGTAGTGTGTAGCTTAACCCTACACGCTACACGCTACACGCTACACTCTACACCCTACACGCTACACCCTACACTCTACACCGTACACTCTACACGCTACACGCTACACTCTACACCCTACACCCTACACGCTACACGCTACACTCTACACCCTACACGCTACACCCTACACTCTACACGCTACACGCTACACGCTACACCCTACACTCTACACGCTACACGCTACACTCTACACGCTACACGCTACATGCTACACTCTACACTCTACACCCTACACGCTACACGCTATACTCTACACCCTACACGCTACACTCTACACGCTACACGCTACACTCTACACTCTACACGCTACACGCTACACTCTACACCCTACACGCAACACGCTACACTCTATACCCTACACGCTACACTCTGCACGCTACACGCTACACCCTACACGCTATACTCTGCACGCTACACGCTACACTCTACACCATACACGCTACACCCTACACTCTACACCCTACACCCTACACGCTATACCCGACACCCTACACCCTACATGCTTCACCCTAAACGCTACACTCTACACTCTACACCCTACACCCTACACGCTACATGCTACACCCTACACGCTACACTCTACACCCTACACTCTACACGCTACACACTACACGCTACATGCTACACCCTACACGCTACACGCTACACCCTACACGCTACACGTTACACTCTACACCCTACACCCTACACGCTACACGCTACACCCTACACGCTACACGTTACACTCTACACCCTACACGCTACACTCTACACCCTGCACCCTACACGCTACAATCTACACCCTACACCCTACACGCTACACGCTACACTCTACACCCTACACGCTACACCCTACACTCTACACCGTACACTCTACACGCTACACGCTACACTCTACACCCTACACCCTAAACGCTACGCGCTACACTCTACACCCTACACGCTACACTCTACACTCTACATGCTACACGCTACACTCTACACTCTACACGCTACACGCTACACCCTACACCCTACACGCTACACGCTACACTCTACAACCTACACGCTACACGCTACACTCTACACGCAACACGCTACACTCTACACCCTACACTCTACACGCTACACGCTACACTCTACACCCTACACTCTACACGCTACACGCTACACTGTACACCCTACATGCAACACGCTACACGCTACACCCTACACGCTACACGTTACACTCTACACCCTACACGCTACACTCTACACCCTGCACCCTACACGCTACAATCTACACCCTACACCCTACACGCTACACGCTACACTCTACACTCTACACCCTACACGCTACACCCTACACTCTACACCGTACACTCTACACGCTACACGCTACACTCTACACCCTACACCCTAAACACTACGCGCTACACTCTACACCCTACACGCTACACTCTACACTCTACATGCTACACGCTACACTCTACACGCTACACGCTACACCCTACACCCTACACGCTACACGCTACACTCTACAACCTACACGCTACACGCTACACTCTACACGCAACACGCTACACTCTACACCCTACACTCTACACGCTACACGCTACACTCTACACCCTACACTCTACATGCTACACGCTACACTGTACACCCTACATGCAACACGCTACACTCTACACCCTACACGCTACACTCTACACGCTACACGCTACATGCTACACTCTACACTCTACACCATACACCCTACACGCTACACACTATACTCTACACCCTACACGCTACACTGTACACGCTACACGCTACACGCTACACTCTACACGCTACACTCTACACCCTACACGCAACACGCTACACTCTACACCCTACACCCTACACGCTACACACTACACGCTACACGCTACACCCTACACGCTACACGCTACACCCTACACGCTACACGTTACACTCTACACCCTACACCCTACACACTACACCCTACACGCTACACGTTACACTCTACACCCTGCTCCCTACACGCTACACGCTACACCCTACACGCTACACCCTACACACTACACGTTACACTCTACACCCTACACTCTACACCCTACACTCTACACGCTACACTCTACACCCTACACTCTGCACTCTACACCCTACACCCTACACGCTACACTCTACACCCTACGCCCTACACGCTACACACTACACGCTACACGCTACACCCTACACGCTACACGCTACACCCTACACGCTACACGTTACACTCTACACCCTGCACCCTACACGCTACACGCTACACCCTACACGCTACACGCTACACCCTACACACTACACGTTACACTCTACACCCTACACTCTACACCCTACACTCTACACGCTACACTCTACACCCTACACTCTGCACTCTACACCCTACACCCTACACACTACACGCTACACTCTACACCCTACACGCTACATGCTACACCCTACACCCTACACCCTACACGCTACAATCTACACGCTACACGCTACACCCTATACGCTAGACGCTACACTCTACACGCTACACGATACACGCTACACCCTACACGCTGCACCCTACACTCTACACCCTACACCCTACACGCTACACGCTACACGCTACACCCTACACGCTACACCCTACACTCTACACCCTACACCCTACACGCTACACGCTACACCCTACACGCTACACGTTACACTCTACACCCTGCACCCTACACTCTACACCCTACACCCTACTCTCTACACGCTATATTCTACACCCTACACGCTACACTCTACACCCTACACGCTACACGCTACACTCTACACCCTAGACGCTACACTCTATACCCTACACTCTACACGCTACACCCTACACCCTACACTCTACATGCTACACCCTACACCCTACACTCTACATGCTACACGCTACACGCTACATGCTACACGCTACACCCTACACGCTACACGCTACACACTACATGCTACACCCTACACCCTACACCCTACACGCTACACGCTACACTCTACACCCTACACGCTACACCCTACACCCTACACCCTACACGCTACACGCTACACTCTACACCCTACACGCTACACCCTACACTCAACACCCTACACGCTACACCCTACACTCTACACCCTACACGCTATACGCTACACTCTACACCCTGCACGCTACACGCTACACCCTACACGCTACACTCTACACCCTACACGCTACACCCTACACTCTACACCCTACACGCTACACGCTACACTCTACACCCTACACGCTACACCCTACACTCCACACCCTACACCCTACATGCTACACGCTACACCCTACACGCTACACATTACACTCTAAACCCTACACTCTACATCCTACACCCTACACTCTACACCCTACACGCTACACTCTACACTCTACACCCTACACCCTACATGCTACACGCTACACGCTACACTCTACACCCTACACGCTACACGCTACACCCTACAAGCTAAACGCTACAAACTACACGCTACATATTACACTCTACACCCTAGCGTGTAGCGTGTAGGTTGTAGAGTGTAGCGTGTAGCATGTAGCGTGTAGGGTGTATGGTGTAGAGTGTAGCATGTAGCGTGTAGGGTGTAGAGTGTACCATGTAGGGTGTAGAGTGTAGCATGTAGGGTGTAGGGTGTAGAGTGAAGGGTGTAGCGTGTAGAGTGTAGCGTGTAGCGTGTACGGTGTAGGGTGTAGAGTGTAGGGTGTAGCGTGTAGCGTGTAGCTTGTAGGGTGTAGAGTGTAGCGTGTAGCGTGTAGGCTGTAGCGTGTAGGGTGTAGCATGTATCGTGTAGGGTGTAGAGTGTAGCATGTAGCGTGTAGAGTGTAGGGTGTAGCGTGTAGCGTGTGTAGGGTGTAGGGTGTAGAGTGTAGCGTGTAGCGTGTAGGGTGTAGAGTGTATGGTGTAGGGTGTAGAGTGTAGCGTGTAGGGTGTAGCGTGTAGGGTTTAGGGTGTAGGGTGTAGAGTGTAGGGTGTTGCGTGTAGGGTGTAGAGTGTAGCGTGTAGGGTGTAGCGTGTAGAGTGTAGCGTGTAGCGTGTAGGGTGGAGAGTGTAGAGTGTAGGGTGTAGCGTGTAGGGTGTAGACTGTAGCGTGTAGGGTGTAGAGTGTAGCGTGTAGCGTGCAGGGTGTAGAGTGTAGTGTATAGCGTGTAGGGTGTAGGATGTAGAGTGTAGCGTGTAGGGTGTAGAGTGTAGCGTGTAGAGTGTAGCATGCAGCATGTAGGGTGTAGAGTGTAGAGTGTAGCGTGTAGGGTGAAGCATGTAGGGTGTAGGGTGTCAGGTATAGCGTGTAGGGTGTAGGGTGTAGAGTGTAGGGTGTAGCGTGTATGGTGTAGAGTGTAGCGTGTAGCGTGTAGAGTGTAGCGTGTAGGGTGTAGGGTGTAGCGTGTAGCGTGCAGAGTGTAGCGTGTAGGGTGTAGAGTGTAGCGTGTTGCGTGTAGGGTGTAGAGTGTAGCGTGTAGCGTGTAGAGTGTAGAGTGTAGCGTGTAGCGTGTAGAGTGTAGGGGGTAGGGTGTAGAGTGTAGCGAGTAGCGTGTAGGGTGTAGGGTGTAGAGTGTAGGGTGTAGCGTGTAGGGTGTAGAGTGTAGCGTGTAGGGTGTAGGGTGTAGAGTGTAGCGTGTAGGGTGTAGCGTGTAGCATGTAGCGTGTAGCGTGTAGCATGTAGACTGTAGCGTGTAGGGTGTAGAGTGTAGCGTGTAGGGTGTAGCGTGTAGCGTGTAGCGTGCAGGGTGTAGAGTGTAGCGTATAGCGTGTAGGGTGTAGAGTGTAGGGTGTAGCATGTAGCGTGTAGAGTGTAGCGTGTAGGGTGTAGGGTGTACAGTGTAGGGTGTAGCGTGTAGCATGTAGGGTGTAGGGTGTAGCGTGTACCGTGTAGCGTATAGAGTGCAGCGTGTAGGGTGTAGAGTGTAGAGTGTAGTGTGTAGCGTGTAGGGTGTAGGGTGTAGCGTGTAGGGTGTAGAGTGTAGCGTGTAGAGTGTAGTGTGTAGGGTGTAGAGTGTAGCTTGTAGGGTGTAGAGTGTAGCGTGTAGCGTGTAGAGTGTAGCGTGCAGGGTGTAGCGTGTAGAGAGTAGTGTGTGGCGTGCAGGGCGTAGGGTGTAGCGTGTAGGGTGTAGGGTGTAGACTGTAGGGTGTAGCATGTAGGGTGTAGGGTGTAGGGTGTAGCGTGTAGGGTGTAGAGTGTAGCGTGTAGGGTGTACGGTGTAGAGTGTAGGGTATAAGCTGTAGCGTTTAGCATGTAGAGTGTAGCGTGTAGCGTGTAGCGTGTAGCGTGTAGGGTGTAGAGTGTAGGGTGTAGAGTAGCGTGTAGCGTGTAGCGTGTAGGGTGTAGCGTGTAGGGTGTAGCATGTAGCGTGTAGCGTGTAGCATGTAGAGTAGGGTGTAGGGTGTAGGGTGTAGGGTGTAGAGTGTAGTGTGTAGAGTGTAGAGTGTAGCGTGTAGAGTGTAAAGTGTAGCGTGTAGGGTGTAGCGTGTAGTGTGTAGCGTGTAGCGCGTAGCGTGTATAGTGTAGGGTATAGAGTGTAGCGTGTAGAGAGTAGGGAGCAGAGTGTAGAGTGTAGCGTGCAGGGTGTAGGGTGTACAGTGTAGGGTGTAGGGTGTAGCGTGTAGCGTGTAGAGTGTAGCATGTAGCGTGTAGATTGTAGGGTGTACCGTGTAGGGTGTAGAGTGTAGCATGTAGGGTGTAGGGTGTAGAGTGAAGGGTGTAGCGTGTAGAGTGTAGCGTGTAGCGTGTACGGTGTAGGGTGTAGAGTGTAGGGTGTAGCGTGTAGCGTGTAGCTTGTAGGGTGTAGAGTGTAGCGTGTAGCGTGTAGGCTGTAGCGTGTAGGGTGTAGCATGTATCGTGTAGGGTGTAGAGTGTAGCATGTAGCGTGTAGAGTGTAGGGTGTAGCGTGTAGCGTGTGTAGGCTGTAGGGTGTAGAGTGTAGCGTGTAGCGTGTAGGGTGTAGAGTGTAGGGTGTAGAGTGTAGCGTGTAGGGTGTAGCGTGTAGGGTTTAGGGTGTAGGGTGTAGAGTGTAGGGTGTTGCGTGTAGGGTGTAGAGTGTAGCGTGTAGGGTGTAGCGTGTAGAGTGTAGCGTGTAGCGTGTAGGGTGGAGAGTGTAGGGTGTAGCGTGTAGGGTGTAGAGTGTAGCGTGTAGGGTGTAGAGTGTAGCGTGTAGCGTGCAGGGTGTAGAGTGTAGCGTATAGCGTGTAGGGTGTAGGATGTAGAGTGTAGCGTGTAGGGTGTAGAGTGTAGCGTGTAGAGTGTAGCATGCAGCGTGTAGGGTGTAGAGTGTAGAGTGTAGCGTGTAGGGTGAAGCATGTAGGGTGTAGGGTGTCGGGTATAGCGTGTAGGGTGTAGGGTGTAGAGTGTAGGGTGTAGCGTGTATGGTGTAGAGTGTAGCGTGTAGCGTGTAGAGTGTAGCGTGTAGGGTGTAGGGTGTAGCGTGTAGCGTGCAGAGTGTAGCGTGTAGGGTGTAGAGTGTAGCGTGTAGCGTGTAGAGTGTAGCGGGTAGGGTGTAGAGTGTAGCGAGTAGCGTGTAGGGTGTAGGGTGTAGAGTGTAGGGTGTAGCGTGTAGGGTGTAGAGTGTAGCGTGTAGGGTGTAGGGTGTAGGGTGTAGAGTGTAGCGTGTAGGGTGTAGCGTGTAGCATGTAGCGTGTAGCGTGTAGCATGTAGAGTGTAGCGTGTAGGGTGTAGAGTGTAGCGTGTAGGGTGTAGCGTGTAGCGTGTAGCGTGCAGGGTGTAGAGAGTAGCGTATAGCGTGTAGGGTGTAGAGTGTAGGGTGTAGCATGTAGCGTGTAGACTGTAGCGTGTAGGGTGTAGGGTGTCCAGTGTAGGGTGTAGCGTGTAGCATGTAGGGTGTAGGGTGTAGCGTGTAGCGTGTACCGTGTAGCGTATAGAGTGCAGCGTGTAGGGTGTAGAGTGTAGCGTGTTGCGTGTAGGGTGTAGAGTGTAGCGTGTAGCGTGTAGAGTGTAGAGTGTAGCGGGTAGGGTGTAGAGTGTAGCGAGTAGCGTGTAGGGTGTAGGGTGTAGAGTGTAGGGTGTAGCGTGTAGGGTGTAGAGTGTAGCGTGTAGGGTGTAGGGTGTAGGGTGTAGAGTGTAGCGTGTAGGGTGTAGCGTGTAGCATGTAGCGTGTAGCGTGTAGCATGTAGAGTGTAGCGTGTAGGGTGTAGAGTGTAGCATGTAGGGTGTAGCGTGTAGCGTGTAGCGTGCAGGGTGTAGAGTGTAGCGTATAGCGTGTAGGGTGTAGAGTGTAGGGTGTAGCATGTAGCGTGTAGACTGTAGCGTGTAGGGTGTAGGGTGTCCAGTGTAGGGTGTAGCGTGTAGCATGTAGGGTGTAGGGTGTAGCGTGTAGCGTGTACCGTGTAGCGTATAGAGTGCAGCGTGTAGGGTGTAGAGTGTAGCGTGTAGTGTGTACCGTGTAGCGTGTAGAGTGTAGTGTGTAGGGTGTAGAGTGTAGGGTGTAGAGTGTAGCGTGTAGCGTGTAGCGTGTAGAGTGTAGCGTGTAGGGTGTAGCGTGTAGAGTGTAGTGTGTGGCGTGCAGGGCGTAGGGTGTAGCGTGTAGGGTGTAGGGTGTAGAGTGTAGGGTGTAGCATGTAGGGTGTAGGGTGTAGGGTGTAGCGTGTAGGGTGTAGAGTGTAGCGTGTAGGGTGTACGGTGTAGAGTGTAGGGTATAAGCTGTAGCGTTTAGCGTGTAGAGTGTAGCGTGTAGCGTGTAGCGTGTAGGGTGTAGAGTGTAGGGTGTAGAGTGTAGCGTGTAGCGTGTAGCGTGTAGGGTGTAGGGTGTAGCGTGTAGGGTGTAGCATGTAGCGTGTAGCGTGTAGCATGTAGAGTAGGGTGTAGGGTGTAGGGTGTAGAGTGTAGTGTGTAGAGTGTAGAGTGTAGCGTGTAGAGTGTAAAGTGTAGCGTGTAGGGTGTAGCGTGTAGTGTGTAGCGTGTAGCGCGTAGCGTGTAGAGTGTAGGGTATAGAGTGTAGCGTGTAGAGAGTAGGGAGCAGAGTGTAGAGTGTAGCGTGCAGGGTGTAGGGTGTACAGTGTAGGGTGTAGGGTGTAGCGTGTAGTGTGTAGCGTGTAGAGTGTAAAGTGTAGCGTGTAGTGTGTAGTGTGTAGCGTGTAGCACGTAGCGTGTAGAGTGTAGGGTATAGAGTGTAGCGTGTAGAGAGTAGGGAGTAGAGTGTAGAGTGTAGCGTGTTGGGTGTAGAGTGTAGCGAGTAGCATGTAGTGTGTAGGGTGTAGGGTGTAGAGTGTAGGGTGTAGCGTGTAGGGTGTAGAGTGTAGCGTGTAGGGTGTAGCGTGTAGCGTGCAGGGTGTAGAGTGTAGCGTATAGCGTGTAGGGTGTAGGGTGTAGAGTGTAGGGTGTAGCGTGTAGAGTGTAGCGTGTAGGGTGTAGGGTGTACAGTGTAGGGTGTAGGGTGTAGCGTGTAGAGTTTAGTGTGTGGCGTGCAGGGCAGAGGGTGTAGCGTGTAGGGTGTAGGGTGTAGAGTGTAGGGTGTAGCATGTAGGGTGTAGGGTGTAGGGTGTAGCGTGTAGGGTGTAGAGTGTAGCATGTAGGGTGTACGGTGTAGAGTGTAGGGTATAAGCTGTAGCGTTTAGCGTGTAGAGTGTAGCGTGTAGCGTGTAGGGTGTAGGGTGTAGAGTGTAGAGTGTAGCGTGTAGGGTGTAGAGTGTAGCGTGTAGAGAGTAGGGTGTAGGGTGCAGAGTGTAGGGTGTAGAGTGTAACGTGTAGCGTGTAGGGTGTAGCGTGTAGGGTGTAGAGTGTAGGGTGTAGCGTGTAGGGTGTATCGTGTAGCGTGTAGCGTGTAGGGTGTAGGGTGTAGAGTGTAGAATGTAGCGTGTAGGGTGTAGCGTGTAGCTTGTAGCGTGTAGCGTGTAGGGTGTAGGGTGTAGAGTGTAGGATGTGGCGTGTAGGGTGTAGCATGTAGCGTGTAGGGTGTAGGGTGTAGAGTGTAGAGTGTAGCGTGTAGGGTGAAGCATGTAGGGTGTAGGGTGTCGGGTATAGCGTGTAGGGTGTAGGGTGTAGAGTGTAGGGTGTAGCGTGTATGGTGTAGAGTGTAGCGTGTAGCGTGTAGAGTGTAGCGTGTAGGGTGTAGGGTGTAGCGTGTAGCGTGCAGAGTGTAGCGTGTAGGGTGTAGAGTGTAACGTGTTGCGTGTAGGCTGTAGAGTGTAGCGTGTAGCATGTAGAGTGTAGAGTGTAGCGTGTAGCGTGTAGGGTGTAGAGTGTAGGGTGTAGAGTGTAACGTGTAGCGTGTAGCGTGTAGGGTGTAGGGTGAAGCGTGTAGGGTGTAGCATGTAGCGTGTAGCGTGTAGCATGTAGAGTAGGGTGTAGGGTGTAGGGTGTAGAGTGTAGTGTGTAGAGTGTGGAGTGTAGCGTGTAGAGTGTAAAGTGTAGCGTGTAGGGTGTAGCGTGTAGTGTGTAGCGTGTAGCGCGTAGCATGTAGAGTGTAGGGTATAGAGTGTAGCGTGTAGAGAGTAGGGAGCAGAGTGTAGAGTGTAGCATGTAGGGTGTAGGGTGTACAGTGTAGGGTGTAGGGTGTAGCGTGTAGCGTGTAGAGTGTAGGGAGTAGGGTGTAGGGTGTAGCGTGTAGGGTGTGGAGTGTAGCGTGTAGCGTGTAGGGTGTAGCGTGTAGCGTGTAGGGTGTAGCGTGTATCATGTACCGTGTAGCGTGTAGCATGTAGAGTAGGGTGTAGGGTGTAGAGTGTAGCGTGTAGCGTGTAGTGTGTAGCGTGTAGAGTGTAAAGTGTAGCGTGTAGTGTGTAGTGTGTAGCGTGTAGCGCGTAGCGTGTAGAGTGTAGGGTGTAGAGTGTAGGATGTGGCGTGTAGGGTGTAGCATGTAGCGTGTAGGGTGTAGGGTGTAGAGTGTAGAGTGTAGCGTGTAGGGTGAAGCATGTAGGGTGTAGGGTGTCGGGTATAGCGTGTAGGGTGTAGGGTGTAGAGTGTAGGGTGTAGCGTGTATGGTGTAGAGTGTAGCGTGTAGCGTGTAGAGTGTAGCGTGTAGGGTGTAGGGTGTAGCGTGTAGCGTGCAGAGTGTAGCGTGTAGGGTGTAGAGTGTAACGTGTTGCGTGTAGGCTGTAGAGTGTAGCGTGTAGCATGTAGAGTGTAGAGTGTAGAGTGTAGCGTGTAGCGTGTAGCGTGTAGGGTGTAGAGTGTAGGGTGTAGAGTGTAGCGTGTAGCGTGTAGGGTGTAGGGTGAAGCGTGTAGGGTGTAGCATGTAGCGTGTAGCGTGTAGCATGTAGAGTAGGGTGTAGGGTGTAGGGTGTAGAGTGTAGTGTGTAGAGTGTGGAGTGTAGCGTGTAGAGTGTAAAGTGTAGCGTGTAGGGTGTAGCGTGTAGTGTGTAGCGTGTAGCGCGTAGCGTGTAGAGTGTAGGGTATAGAGTGTAGCGTGTAGAGAGTAGGGAGCAGAGTGTAGAGTGTAGCATGTAGGGTGTAGGGTGTACAGTGTAGGGTGTAGGGTGTAGCGTGTAGCGTGTAGAGTGTAGGGAGTAGGGTGTAGGGTGTAGCGTGTAGGGTGTGGAGTGTAGCGTGTAGCGGGGGGGGGCGTGGCCAGCGCTGGGACTGTGAGGACGTCTCAGCTGTGAGCTCCACACTGGGGCCACCTAATTAAGCGATCTTAACAAGCATATCTCCGAGATTCCACCTAAAAACTATAGCCTCCAGCACCGGAATATCTCCTGCACCGGTTGATATAAGTCTGATATGGCTGACCGCAACAATCGCGGAGAAAAGGACGCTGAAAGTGAACGCTGCAGCGCTGGGATGAAAAATCAAGATGGCGCCGGCGGCTCGCCGCACACTGAAGGGACAAGACCAGGAAGTGCAGGCAAGTCCCGTATCTATGGCCGGGGACGCCAGCACTTAAGAACGACGCCACAGCGGCAGAAGCATGCCGCTTTCAAAACAAGAATGAACCCGCGGCTCACACAGAGGAAGTCAGCGGTAACCGTGAGTAAGCGGAGGGGACCGCTGGAAAATAGCCCTGCACGGAGCTCCCGCTCTCGCTCGTCTTCCCGCGAGAGCGGCCATCTTGAAAAGGAGAACGAGCGCTCTAATCAGCAGCGCTCACAGAAACAGAACGCAGGAAAGGCCGAAAAATGTGCGCCGGCTATTTTAACAACCGGAGATCTTTTTATAACGCCGGTTAAAGGGGCCGCATCTTGCCAGGATGTTTCATTTATATCTGATGCTCCCTTTACCCCACCAGCCCCTGGAAAGGCTGCTTATGCTACACATAGTACCGGATCTAATATAAATGCCAGCCCCATTAAAGTGCCGATCGGCACCCATGGTACTCCCTATTCTAAGGTTGGTTGCTGCAGCTCAGGAGGGCCTTCAGAATAAAGACTCAATTCTTATTCATTCTCCCAAGGATCTCGGCAACCCAACACTTGCTGATACTCTTATACAGTCATTATCTGATGTGGACGCTTCTAATAAAAATGCATCAGAAATATTCATTAAAAACATTATTCTTCTTTTGGCTCAATCTTTCCAGTCAGAACTAGAATCTCATAATCTATCCCTTCGCAAGGATATAGATGGTCTTGGACAGCGTGTGGACCACCTTGAACGGAAAATGGGGGAGCTGGTGGAGTCCCATAATAAATTGATAGACGCACATTATAACCTGGAAGACGAGGTGGCCCAGATAAAATCAAAACAGATTGAGCAGGAAGATAGAAGCAGGCGCAGTAACTTAAAATTTAGAGGGATACCTGAGTCAATCAGAGATCGTGATCTTACAGAATACACCCAAAAAATGCTTCACTTAGTTCTTCCTAAAGCTTCTAGGGGTGATCTAACACTGGAGCGCATTCATAGACTACCTAAATCCAAATACGCACCAACTACAGCTCCCAGGGACGTCATAGCCTGTTTCCACTATTTTCAAATTAAAGAGGAAATTCTCAGGAAAAGCAAGCAACTGCCAAATTTACCGACCCCCTACAACAAGATTAAAATTTTTGCGGATTTTTCAAGAGCTACATTACAAAAACGAAGAGAATATATTCCTGTCACGGACCATCTTAGGAATAACAAGACACTGTATAAATGGGGTTTTCCAACCAAATTGATCGTGATTAAGGAAGATGTCATTTTTGCGCTAACTGACTTAAATAACTCTGACAAATTTATTCATGATCTAGGCCTGCCGCCCATGGAGAGATCAAGTTCTGGACACAAAGACAGCGGAGTTTCCGATCATCTTCCAAGACATGTCAAGCCCTCGTGGATCACGAAGAAAAACAGATAAAGCTTTTGAACTGTGTTAGGTTGGCCCCACTCACTTGGCCCTTAATTTCACCCCCTGAACTTTGAATGAATATTTACTCATTCACTCACACACCTCGGTGTGCATTAACTGTTGGGTTGCTAACCCACTTTCTTGCTGTTAACAAATATGTTATTTTTGTTTTATGTCTATATACAGGTTTGTGTGCGCTTCTACTAAACAGAAATCGTCATTTGCCTTCGCTTTCATCTGGTCTGGAAGGTTTCATCATCACCATCATGATGGGGATACGGGCTCTATGCAGGTTGCATCCTTTGTTTTTACAAGATATGCTGGTCTCATTGATCTCCCCCCCTGTGGGCAACTCCAAATGTAACAATAACTGTCATTACATAACTCACAAACTCCACTACTATGTCTTTAAATATTGTCTCCTATAAAGTGAATGGCCTAAACAACCCCTACAAAAGATTTACTCTTTGGAAAGATATGCGGACCCTTAAAGCTGATATAGTACTGCTTCAAGAAACTCATTTATTAGAATCCGATAATCATAGACTCCGTAATAAATATTTTCCGCAAATAATCTTCTCAAACAGTAAGAAGAAAAAAGCGGGGGTCGCAATAGCCATCCACAAGGATTTACCTTTTAAAATAATAGATACAATGAAGGACGAGGAGGGTAGACAAATTAGTATTAAGGGGAAACTGGGAGATGTTAATTTCACTATTGCTAACATACATGCCCCCAATTCAAGTCAAATTCGCTTTCTTAATAAATTCAAAAAAAAACTGGAGGACTTCAGTGAGGGCCATGTTGTATGGGGCGGGGATTTTAATCATATTGTTGATCCCCATTTAGATTGCTCCCACCCGCTGACCTATTATAAACAACAAAATTTATCTAACTGGCTAAGACAATCTGGACTACAAGACAGCTGTAGAGTTGTTGAATACTAATTCAAAAGAATTCACGAGATACTGCCCGTACAACAGGTCTTTCACTAGGATTGACCATATTTTTACAAGTCTTTCAGTTTTAGATCTATATGAAGAATTTATTACGGGCCCAATCACTTGGTCAGATCACGCCCCTATCCTTCTAAAACTCAAAAACACAGATAGAGAAAATAAATCATATAATTGGAAATACAATAAATTCATAACTGTCACACAGGATAATTCCAAATTAATAGAAAAAGCCATCTCCCATTACTTTGTTGAAAATTCTACACAAGATATTAATCCGGAAACATTATGGCAGGCTCACAAGTGTGTAATTAGGGGAATCTTGATTCAACTTGGAGCTAAACAGAAAAAAATTAGAGAATCTAAACAGAAAGAATTGTTAGACAAAATAAAAGCTCTAGAGGCTGCCGCCCAAAATGATACAAGTTTCGACAGACATAAAGAGTTACATACCAGCAGGTTAGAGCTTAGGAACCTTTTAATTGCCCAATATGAGAAAAAGGCCACTTTTTTTGGGGCTGGGTATTATACAGATAATAATAGGCCAACCAGATTGATGGCCAATAAATATAAACCTATCAAGATGAAAAAAGTGGTGGATAGAGTCTCTTTGGCTACGGGTGATGTCCTAAAACCAAAGGATATTGCAGGAGCTTTCAGGGATTATTACTTTAATTTATACAATTTGAAGAAAAGTAAAAGTGTCTCACCTCCCTCCCAAGCCCAAATTGATTCTTTTTTGGAAAAAATGAAACTTGGAAGCCTCACGTTAGATCAGAGGGAAATACTAGACATGCCCTTTAGCGAAAAAGAGGTCATAAATGTTATTAATGCTTTTAAACTCAATAAGGCGCCGGGCCCAGACGGTTTTACTAGTGAATATTATAAACAATTTAAGCAATTGCTTATTCCCCATCTGACCCAAACACTCAACTTTATTAGAGTGAATGGAACATGTAGCAGGGAGATGCTCAGGGCCACAATAGTGGTTATCCCCAAAGCTGACAAGGATGCAACCAAAGTTGAAAATTTTAGACCAATATCATTGCTAAATACTGATATCAAAGCGTACGCCAAAATTATAGCAAACAGGTTACAACACATTATCCCAGATATCATTCACCCTGACCAAGTAGGTTTTGTGAAACAGAGACAAACTTACGATAGCACTAGGCGGGTGTTAAATCTTCTTTCTCTCTGTAATCGCAGGCAGACTCCCAGCGTGTTCATTACTTTGGATGCAGAAAAGGCGTTTGACCGTCTAAGCTGGGAGTTTGCATTTGCGGTATTAAAAAAATTTAATTTTGGTCCAGGTTTAATCAAAAGCATCCAAACACTATATTCTGCTCCGTCAGCTGCTGTATTGGTCAATAATACGCTATCAGACCAGTTTCCAATTTCCAATGGAACCAGACAGGGGTGCCCACTTTCCCCTCTGATTTTTATCCTTAGTCTGGAACCACTAGCACAATACATCAGGAATTCTGAGGAAGTTAGAGGTATACGCTCAGATAACACCGATCATAAAATCGGACTATACGCAGACGACATTATCCTTACATTGTCGGATCCAGTTAATTCAATCAAGCGTGTCTGGGAAATCATTAATGATTTTGGTAAAGTGTCCTTTTATAAATTAAATTATTCAAAAACTATAGTGTTGTCTCTCTACCTGTCACTCCAGATGAAGCGACTTTTGCGTAGTTCCTATCCCTTCATCTGGGACCGCACTCAGACCCCATATCTTGGTATTTTGTTGACTGACAATATAAATAAACTGTATGAGATCAATGCTGAACATGCCCATAGTGAGGTGGAGAAAGTCATTAAAACCATCTCAAAATCCCCTTCCTCGTGGCTCGGGAAAGTCACCTTATATAAAATGTTTGTCCTTCCTAAAATCCTATATTTCTTTAGAAATGTCCCCCTACCACTTCCCAAATCTACTCTACAAAAATTAACAAACCAAATGAATAAATATATATGGTCTGGGGGGAAAACCAGAATAAAAAAACAAATTCTGAT
Source organism: Ranitomeya variabilis (assembly GCF_051348905.1). Lineage (NCBI taxonomy): Eukaryota > Metazoa > Chordata > Amphibia > Anura > Dendrobatidae > Ranitomeya > Ranitomeya variabilis. The sequence goes on from NW_027508065.1 coordinate 706,424, forward strand.
TCGCTCTAAGGAAAGTGGTGGAATAGCTTTACCTGACATAAATGCATATTACCAATCCATTATACTTGACCAAACTAAGTCATGGTTCAAAAATACTGATGGCCTGGAATGGCCAAAAATGGAATTGGCCTCCATGCCCAACCAGGAACCTCTTCTATACCTATATAATTTTTTCATAAAACAACAAAAGATCAAAGATGTCCGCAATCCCATCATTAGGGCATCGGTTGAAAGCTGGCTATACTTTCATTCCCAAAAATCTAACAAACTTCCTTATTCTATTAAACCACTTCCCATCTCATTTTTACTTCCAATTAGGCCCTCACTTAGATTCCGTTATGAGCTTTGGTTGAGACAGGGGATTAAATCCATTTATGATTTGGTAGAAAATGATCTTTTTATTCCCTTTCATATACTAAAAGATAAATTCAAAATTAATAGTAGTGAATTTATGGATTATTATTTTCTTAAAGAGGAATATAAAAAACAGATAGGCATACCTAAGAAAATATTTTTCAACCAAACTGCTATTAACTTCCTTACAAACCCACCCCCAAAAACTAAGAGCTGTTTGAGTGCCTTTTACAATGTCTTAACTGACAAACATACTTTTAGTAGCTCGGGTCCTTTTGAAAAATGGGAACAAAGTTTAAATATAAAAATTTCGCCACTTCAATGGTCACAGTCCTTTAAATTAGCGACGAAGGCTTCCAGATGCTCAAATACTCTTGAAACTCATTACAAATTGACCCAGAGATATTATTTGACTCCTAATAGACTGAAACATTTTGTTAAAGGCCATGATGGAATGTGTTGGAGGAAATGTGGACAGTCAGCAAATCTATTACATACTTTCTGGTCCTGTCCCCTTCTTGCAAATTTTTGGTCCGAAGTTTTTGTGATTATTTCTTTTTTGATTAAAAAAACCATCTCTCCACGTCCTGATATAGCTCTACTACTCATTAATCTAAACCACCTCAAATCGGACAAATTTTTAACCAGTCATATTTTCATGTCTGCAAGTTATTTGATTGCTAAGGAGTGGAATAGTGTTCGTCCCCCTAATGTGAAGCATTTAATATTGTTGATTGACAAACATTTTATATACGAAAAAATTTACTATACAAGCCTTCTCTCTGAGGATCGCTTTCAGATCAGATGGGGTAAATGGCTACAGTTGAAGGAAAAACTTGATGTTTTCTTTTGCTAAATGATCATTTATACTTACTGTGGACATGTATCCATTACAGTTATTCAGATTGTTTGTACTGTTGTATATATTCTTTAGATACAGTCAAAAAGCTATTTGACGATTCTTCTTTTTCGAGATGTACAGTTATACCTGTTGTAGACATTTTTACTACAGTTATTTAGACATTGTTTATGTCATTGTTTATTTTTTCTTCTGTTCATTTTTGTTATATACCCAATAAAAACTAATTTTGGTGAGTGTAGCGTGTAGCGTGTAGGGTGTAGCGTGTAGCGTGTAGGGTGTAGCGTGTATCATGTACCGTGTAGCGTGTAGCATGTAGAGTAGGGTGTAGGGTGTAGAGTGTAGCGTGTAGCGTGTAGTGTGTAGCGTGTAGAGTGTAAAGTGTAGCGTGTAGTGTGTAGTGTGTAGCGTGTAGCGCGTAGCGTGTAGAGTGTAGGGTATAGAGTGTAGCGTGTAGAGAGTAGGGAGTAGAGTGTAGAGTGTAGCGTGTAGGGTGTAGAGTGTAGCGAGTAGCGTGTAGTGTGTAGGGTGTAGGGTGTAGAGTGTAGGGTGTAGCATGTAGGGTGTAGAGTGTAGCGTGTAGGGTGTAGCGTGTAGCGTGCAGGGTGTAGAGTGTAGCGTATAGCGTGTAGGGTGTAGGGTGTAGAGTGTAGGGTGTAGCGTGTAGAGTGTAGCGTGTAGCGTGTAGGGTGTAGGGTGTAGAGTGTAGGGTGTAGCATGTAGGGTGTAGGGTGTAGCGTGTAGCGTGTAGAGTGTAGCGTGTAGGGTGTACGGTGTAGAGAGTATGGTATAAGCTGTAGCGTTTAGCGTGTAGAGTGTAGCGTGTAGCGTGTAGCGTGTAGCGTGTAGCGTGTTGGGTGTAGAGTGTAGGGTGTGGAGTGTAGCGTGTAGGGTGTAGGGTGTAGCGTGTAGGGTGTAGCATGTAGCGTGTAGCGTGTAGCATGTAGAGTAGGGTGTAGGGTGTAGAGTGTAGTGTGTAGAGTGTAGAGTGTAGCGTGTAGAGTGTAAAGTGTAGCGTGTAGGGTGTAGCGTGTAGTGTGTAGCGTGTAGCGCGTAGCGTGTAGAGTGTAGGGTATAGAGTGTAGCGTGTAGAGAGTAGGGAGCAGAGTGTAGAGTGTAGCGTGCAGAGTGTAGGGTGTACAGTGTAGGGTGTAGGGTGTAGCGTGTAGCGTGTAGAGTGTAGGGAGTAGGGTGTAGGGTGTAGCGTGTAGGGTGTAGAGTGTAGCGTGTAGCGTGCAGGGTGTAGCGTGTAGCGTGTAGGGTGTAGCGTGTATCATGTACCGTGTAGCGTGTAGCATGTAGAGTAGGGTGTAGGGTGTAGAGTGTAGCGTGTAGGGTGTAGGGTGTAGCGTGTAGCATGTAGCGTGTAGGGTGTAGAGTGTAGGGTGTAGAGTGTAGCGTGTAGCGTGTAGCGTGTAGGGTGTAGGGTGAAGCGTGTAGGGTGTAGCATGTAGCGTGTAGCGTGTAGCATGTAGAGTAGGGTGTAGGGTGTAGGGTGTAGAGTGTAGTGTGTAGAGTGTGGAGTGTAGCGTGTAGAGTGTAAAGTGTAGCGTGTAGGGTGTAGCATGTAGTGTGTAGCGTGTAGCGCGTAGCGTGTAGAGTGTAGGGTATAGAGTGTAGCGTGTAGAGAGTAGGGAGCAGAGTGTAGAGTGTAGCGTGTAGGGTGTAGGGTGTACAGTGTAGCGTGTAGGGTGTGGAGTGTAGCGTGTAGCGTGTAGGGTGTAGCGTGTAGCGAGTAGGGTGTAGCGTGTAGCGTGCAGGTGTAGAGTGTAGCGTATAGCGTGTAGGGTGTAGGGTGTAGAGTGTAGGGTGTAGCGTGTAGCGTGTAGCGTGTAGGGTGTAGGGTGTACAGTGTAGGGTGTAGGGTGTAGCGTGTAGAGTGTAGTGTGTGGCGTGCAGGGCGTAGGGTGTAGCGTGTAGGGTGTAGGGTGTAGAGTGTAGGGTGTAGCATGTAGGGTGTAGCGTGTAGGGTGTAGAGTGTAGCATGTAGGGTGTACGGTGTAGAGTGTAGGGTATAAGCTGTAGCGTTTAGCGTGTAGAGTGTAGCGTGTAGCGTGTAGGGTGTAGGGTGTAGAGTGTAGCGTGTAGGGTGTAGAGTGTAGAGTGTAGAGAGTAGGGTGTAGGGTGTAGAGTGTAGGGTGTAGGGTGTAGAGTGTAACGTGTAGCGTGTAGGGTGTAGCGTGTAGGGTGTAGAGTGTAGGGTGTAGCGTGTAGGGTGTAGCGTGTAGCGTGTAGCGTGTAGGGTGTATGGTGTAGAGTGTAGGGTGTAGCGTGTAGGGTGTAGCGTGTAGCGTGTAGCGTGTAGCGTGTAGGTTGTAGGGTGTAGAGTGTAGGGTGTAGCGTGTAGGGTGTAGCGTGTAGCGTGTAGAGTGTAGCGTCTAGCGTGTAGCGTATAGTGTGTAGCGTGTAGATTGTAGCGTGTAGGGTGTAGGGTGTAGAGTGTAGAGAGTAGGGTGTAGGGTGTAGAGTGTAGGTTGTAGGGTGTAGAGTGTAGCGTGTAGAGTGTAGCATGTAGGGTGTAGCAAGTAGCGTGTATTGTGTAGGGTGTAGAGTGTAGCGTGTAGAGTGAAGAGTGTCGCGTGTAGCGTGTAGGGTGTCACTTTTTCCTCTGATGAAGACACTTGAGTAGCGTCGATACGCGTGGGGTAAAGGGCTTCCTTTGTTTTTTTCCCGAGGGACAGGACTTGGGTAACTTATCTTTACAACTGCTATGGAATTACACCTATTTACTTCATGCATGGCCTGGCATTTTTCCAAGCCTTAGGACAATGGATCCTGATTCTTTGTATTTCCACAAGGCGTCTGTATGCATACATTTATCCAAATAACTAGGATTTTGTAGTACTGCAGCATATCTATTTCCCTGATTACCTTTCTATAGGGGTCTGCTTTCATTTGCTTACCAACTGTGCGCACGCATGCTGTGTTGAACAAAATAGGATCCATGATGTATTTCTTCCAGATACTAGGCTGGAGTATATGTTTCCTGTCATAGTACTCAGGGGGTCACAGTTGGCAGTAAACAATAGGCTTCTTATATGTAGATTTGACTAAGATTGGTGTACCCGCATACCTAGCAATTTTTTCTCTCTGGTTATTTCTCCTGTCTCACATATGCTGTAAAGTATTAGCTTCCTTCATTCCCTCGGGTAAAATTACTTATGGCCTATTCAGCCATACTAGTGTTTTAAATGTTTTTAAATGTATGTTTTGCCTGGTTCTGTTTGTGGATTACTATTTTTGTACAATAAAATTGACTATTTAACGTGGATCCCATTGGTTTGCATATCCTTTTCTTTTTGTGTTTAGTGTGTAGTGTGTAGCTTAACCCTACACGCTACACGCTACACGCTACACTCTACACCCTACACGCTACACCCTACACTCTACACCGTACACTCTACACGCTACACGCTACACTCTACACCCTACACCCTACACGCTACACGCTACACTCTACACCCTACACGCTACACTCTACACTCTACACGCTACACGCTACACTCTACACCCTAAACTCTACACGCTACACGCTACACGCTACACCCTACACTCTACACGCTACACGCTACACTCTACACGCTACACGCTACATGCTACACTCCACACTCTACACCCTACACGCTACACGCTATACTCTACACCCTACACGCTACACTCTACACGCTACACGCTATACTCTACACTCTACACGCTACACGCTACACTCTACACCCTACACGCAACACGCTACACTCTATACCCTACACGCAACACGCTACACTCTATACCCTACACGCTACACTCTGCACGCTACACGCTACACCCTACACGCTATACTCTGCACGCTACACGCTACACTCTACACCATACACGCTACACCCTACACTCTACACCCTACACCCTACACGCTATACCCGACACCCTACACCCTACATGCTTCACCCTAAACGCTACACTCTACACTCTACACCCTACACCCTACACGCTACATGCTACACCCTACACGCTACACTCTACACCCTACACTCTACACGCTACACACTACACGCTACACGCTACACCCTACACGCTACACGCTACACCCTACACGCTACACGTTACACACTACACCCTACACCCTACACGCTACACGCTACACCCTACACGCTACACGTTACACTCTGCACCCTACACGCTACACTCTACACCCTGCACCCTACACGCTACAATCTACACCCTACACCCTACACGCTACACGCTACACGCTACACTCTACACCCTACACGCTACACCCTACACTCTACACCGTACACTCTACACGCTACACGCTACACTCTACACCCTACACCCTAAACGCTACGCGCTACACTCTACACCCTACACGCTACACTCTACACTCTACATGCTACACGCTACACTCTACACTCTACACGCTACACCCTACACCCTACACGCTACACGCTACACTCTACAACCTACACGCTACACGCTACACTCTACACGCAACACGCTACACTCTACACCCTACACTCTACACGCTACACTCTACACCCTACACTCTACACGCTACACGCTACACTGTACACCCTACATGCAACACGCTACACTCTACACCCTACACGCTACACTCTACACGCTACACGCTACATGCTACACTCTACACTCTACACCATACACCCTACACGCTACACACTATACCCTACACCCTACACGCTACACTCTACACGCTACACGCTACACGCTACTCTACACGCTACACTCTACACCCTACACGCAACACGCTACACTCTACACCCTACACCCTACACGCTACACACTACACGCTACACGCTACACCCTACACGCTACACGCTACACCCTACACGCTACACGTTACACTCTACACCCTACACCCTACACACTACACCCTACACGCTACACGTTACACTCTACACCCTGCTCCCTACACGCTACACGCTACACCCTACACGCTACACCCTACACACTACACGTTACACTCTACACCCTACACTCTACACCCTACACTCTACACGCTACACTCTACACTCTACACCCTACACTCTGCACTCTACACCCTACACCCTACACGCTACACTCTACACCCTACGCCCTACACGCTACACACTACACGCTACACGCTACACCCTACACGCTACACGCTACACCCTACACGCTACACGTTACACTCTACACCCTGCACCCTACACGCCACACGCTACACCCTACACGCTACACGCTACACCCTACACGCTACATGCTACACCCTACACGCTACACTCTACACCCTACACTCTACACGCTACACACTACACGCTACACGCTACACCCTACACGCTACACGCTACACCCTACACGCTACACGTTACACTCTACACCCTACACCCTACACGCTACACGCTACACCCTACACGCTACACGTTACACTCTGCACCCTACACGCTACACTCTACACCCTGCACCCTACACGCTACAATCTACACCCTACACCCTACACGCTACACGCTACACGCTACACTCTACACCCTACACGCTACACCCTACACTCTACACCGTACACTCTACACGCTACACGCTACACTCTACACCCTACACCCTAAACGCTACGCGCTACACTCTACACCCTACACGCTACACTCTACACTCTACATGCTACACGCTACACTCTACACTCTACACGCTACACGCTACACCCTACACCCTACACGCTACACGCTACACTCTACAACCTACACGCTACACGCTACACTCTACACGCAACACGCTACACTCTACACCCTACACTCTACACGCTACACTCTACACCCTACACTCTACACGCTACACGCTACACTGTACACCCTACATGCAACACGCTACACTCTACACCCTACACGCTACACTCTACACGCTACACGCTACATGCTACACTCTACACTCTACACCATACACCCTACACGCTACACACTATACTCTACACCCTACACGCTACACTCTACACGCTACACGCTACACGCTACTCTACACGCTACACTCTACACCCTACACGCAACACGCTACACTCTACACCCTACACCCTACACGCTACACACTACACACTACACGCTACACCCTACACGCTACACGCTACACCCTACACGCTACACGTTACACTCTACACCCTACACCCTACACACTACACCCTACACGCTACACGTTACACTCTACACCCTGCTCCCTACACGCTACACGCTACACCCTACACGCTACACCCTACACACTACACGTTACACTCTACACCCTACACTCTACACCCTACACTCTACACGCTACACTCTACACCCTACACTCTGCACTCTACACCCTACACCCTACACGCTACACTCTACACCCTATGCCCTACACGCTACACACTACACGCTACACGCTACACCCTACACGCTACACGCTACACCCTACACGCTACACGTTACACTCTACACCCTGCACCCTACACGCTACACGCTACACCCTACACGCTACACGCTACACCCTACACACTACACGTTACACTCTACACCCTACACTCTACACCCTACACTCTACACGCTACACTCTACACCCTACACTCTGCACTCTACACCCTACACCCTACACACTACACGCTACACTCTACACCCTACACGCTACATGCTACACCCTACACCCTACACCCTACACGCTACAATCTACACGCTACACGCTACACCCTATACGCTAGACGCTACACTCTACACGCTACACGATACACGCTACACCCTACACGCTGCACCCTACACTCTACACCCTACACCCTACACGCTACACGCTACACGCTACACCCTACACGCTACACCCTACACTCTACACCCTACACCCTACACGCTACACGCTACACCCTACACGCTACACGTTACACTCTACACCCTACACCCTACACTCTACACCCTACACCCTACTCTCTACACGCTATATTCTACACCCTACACGCTACACTCTACACCCTACACGCTACACGCTACACTCTACACCCTAGACGCTACACTCTATACCCTACACTCTACACGCTACACCCTACACCCTACACTCTACATGCTACACCCTACACCCTACACTATATATGCTACACGCTACACGCTACATGCTACACGCTACACCCTACACGCTACAAGCTACACACTACATGCTACACCCTACACCCTACACCCTACACGCTACACGCTACACTCTACACCCTACACGCTACACCCTACACCCTACACCCTACACGCTACACGCTACACTCTACACCCTACACGCTACACCCTACACTCAACACCCTACACGCTACACCCTACACTCTACACCCTACACGCTATACGCTACACTCTACACCCTGCACGCTACACGCTACACCCTACACGCTACATTCTACACCCTACACGCTACACCCTACACTCTACACCCTACACGCTACACTCTACACTCTACACCCTACACCCTACATGCTACACGCTACACGCTACACTCTACACCCTACACGCTACACGCTACACCCTACAAGCTAAACGCTACAAACTACACGCTACATATTACACTCTACACCCTAGCGTGTAGCGTGTAGGTTGTAGAGTGTAGCGTGTAGCATGTAGCGTGTAGGGTGTATGGTGTAGAGTGTAGCATGTAGCGTGTAGGGTGTAGAGTGTAGCGTGTAGGGTGTAGAGTGTAGCATGTAGCGTGTAGGGTGTGGGGTGTAGAGTGTAGAGTGTAGCATGTAGCGTGTAGATTGTAGGGTGTACCGTGTAGGGTGTAGAGTGTAGCATGTAGGGTGTAGGGTGTAGAGTGAAGGGTGTAGCGTGTAGAGTGTAGCGTGTAGCGTGTACGGTGTAGGGTGTAGAGTGTAGGGTGTAGCGTGTAGCGTGTAGCTTGTAGGGTGTAGAGTGTAGCGTGTAGCGTGTAGGCTGTAGCGTGTAGGGTGTAGCATGTAACGTGTAGGGTGTAGAGTGTAGCATGTAGCGTGTAGAGTGTAGGGTGTAGCGTGTAGCGTGTGTAGGGTGTAGGGTGTAGAGTGTAGCGTGTAGCGTGTAGGGTGTAGAGTGTATGGTGTAGGGTGTAGAGTGTAGCGTGTAGGGTGTAGCGTGTAGAGTGTAGCGTGTAGCGTGTAGGGTGGAGAGTGTAGAGTGTAGGGTGTAGCGTGTAGGGTGTAGAGTGTAGCGTGTAGAGTGTAGAGTGTAGCGTGTAGCGTGCAGGGTGTAGAGTGTAGCGTATAGCGTGTAGGGTGTAGGATGTAGAGTGTAGCGTGTAGGGTGTAGAGTGTAGCGTGTAGAGTGTAGCATGCAGCGTGTAGGGTGTAGAGTGTAGAGTGTAGCGTGTAGGGTGAAGCATGTAGGGTGTAGGGTGTCAGGTATAGCGTGTAGGGTGTAGGGTGTAGAGTGTAGGGTGTAGCGTGTATGGTGTAGAGTGTAGCGTGTAGCGTGTAGAGTGTAGCGTGTAGGGTGTAGGGTGTAGCGTGTAGCGTGCAGAGTGTAGCGTGTAGGGTGTAGAGTGTAGCGTGTTGCGTGTAGGGTGTAGAGTGTAGCGTGTAGCGTGTAGAGTGTAGAGTGTAGCGTGTAGCGTGTAGAGTGTAGGGGGTAGGGTGTAGAGTGTAGCGAGTAGCGTGTAGGGTGTAGGGTGTAGAGTGTAGGGTGTAGCGTGTAGGGTGTAGAGTGTAGCGTGTAGGGTGTAGGGTGTAGGGTGTAGAGTGTAGCGTGTAGGGTGTAGCGTGTAGCATGTAGCGTGTAGCGTGTAGCATGTAGACTGTAGCGTGTAGGGTGTAGAGTGTAGCGTGTAGGGTGTAGCGTGTAGCTGTAGCGTGCAGGGTGTAGAGTGTAGCGTATAGCGTGTAGGGTGTAGAGTGTAGGGTGTAGCATGTAGCGTGTAGAGTGTAGCGTGTAGGGTGTAGGGTGTACAGTGTAGGGTGTAGGGTGTAGAGTGTAGCGTGTAGTGTGTAGCGTGTAGGGTGTAGGGTGTAGCGTGTAGGGTGTAGAGTGTAGCGTGTAGGGTGTAGAGTGTAACATATAGCGTGTAGGGTGTAGGGCGTAGTGTGTAGCGTGTACCGTGTAGCGTGTAGAGTGTAGTGTGTAGGGTGTAGAGTGTAGCGTGTAGGGTGTAGAGTGTAGCGTGTAGCGTGTAGCGTGTAGAGTGTAGTGTGCAGGGTGTAGCGTGTAGAGTGTAGTGTGTGGCGTGCAGGGCGTAGGGTGTAGCGTGTAGGGTGTAGGGTGTAGAGTGTAGGGTGTAGCATGTAGGGTGTAGGGTGTAGGGTGTAGCGTGTAGGGTGTAGAGTGTAGCGTGTAGGGTGTACGGTGTAGAGTGTAGGGTATAAGCTGTAGCGTTTAGCGTGTAGAGTGTAGCGTGTAGCGTGTAGCGTGTAGGGTGTAGAGTGTAGGGTGTAGAGTGTAGCGTGTAGCGTGTAGCGTGTAGGGTGTAGGGTGTAGCGTGTAGGGTGTAGCATGTAGCGTGTAGCGTGTAGCATGTAGAGTAGGGTGTAGGGTGTAGGGTGTAGAGTGTAGTGTGTAGAGTGTAGAGTGTAGCGTGTAGAGTGTAAAGTGTAGCGTGTAGGGTGTAGCGTGTAGCGCGTAGCGTGTAGAGTGTAGGGTATAGAGTGTAGCGTGTAGAGAGTAGGGAGCAGAGTGTAGAGTGTAGCGTGCAGGGTGTAGGGTGTACAGTGTAGGGTGTAGGGTGTAGCGTGTAGCGTGTAGAGTGTAGCATGTAGCGTGTAGATTGTAGGGTGTACCGTGTAGGGTGTAGAGTGTAGCATGTAGGGTGTAGGGTGTAGAGTGAAGGGTGTAGCGTGTAGAGTGTAGCGTGTAGCGTGTACGGTGTAGGGTGTAGAGTGTAGGGTGTAGCGTGTAGCGTGTAGCTTGTAGGGTGTAGAGTGTAGCGTGTAGCGTGTAGGCTGTAGCGTGTAGGGTGTAGCATGTATCGTGTAGGGTGTAGAGTGTAGCATGTAGCGTGTAGAGTGTAGGGTGTAGCGTGTAGCGTGTGTAGGGTGTAGGGTGTAGAGTGTAGCGTGTAGCGTGTAGGGTGTAGAGTGTAGGGTGTAGGGTGTAGAGTGTAGCGTGTAGGGTGTAGCGTGTAGGGTTTAGGGTGTAGGGTGTAGAGTGTAGGGTGTTGCGTGTAGGGTGTAGAGTGTAGCGTGTAGGGTGTAGCGTGTAGAGTGTAGCGTGTAGCGTGTAGGGTGGAGAGTGTAGAGTGTAGGGTGTAGCGTGTAGGGTGTAGAGTGTAGCGTGTAGGGTGTAGAGTGTAGTGTGTAGCGTGTAGGGTGGAGAGTGTAGAGTGTAGGGTGTAGCGTGTAGGGTGTAGAGTGTAGCGTGTAGGGTGTAGAGTGTAGCGTGTAGCGTGCAGGGTGTAGAGTGTAGCGTATAGCGTGTAGGGTGTAGGATGTAGAGTGTAGCGTGTAGGGTGTAGAGTGTAGCGTGTAGAGTGTAGCATGCAGCGTGTAGGGTGTAGAGTGTAGAGTGTAGCGTGTAGGGTGAAGCATGTAGGGTGTAGGGTGTCGGGTATAGCGTGTAGGGTGTAGAGTGTAGGGTGTAGCGTGTATGGTGTAGAGTGTAGCGTGTAGCGTGCAGAGTGTAGCGTGTAGGGTGTAGAGTGTAGCGTGTTGCGTGTAGGGTGTAGAGTGTAGCGTGTAGCGTGTAGAGTGTAGAGTGTAGCGTGTAGCGTGTAGAGTGTAGCGGGTAGGGTGTAGAGTGTAGCGAGTAGCGTGTAGGGTGTAGGGTGTAGAGTGTAGGGTGTAGCGTGTAGGGTGTAGAGTGTAGCGTGTAGGGTGTAGGGTGTAGGGTGTAGAGTGTAGCGTGTAGGGTGTAGCGTGTAGCATGTAGCGTGTAGCGTGTAGCATGTAGAGTGTAGCGTGTAGGGTGTAGAGTGTAGCGTGTAGGGTGTAGCGTGTAGCGTGTAGCGTGCAGGGTGTAGAGTGTAGCGTATAGCGTGTAGGGTGTAGAGTGTAGGGTGTAGCATGTAGCGTGTAGACTGTAGCGTGTAGGGTGTAGGGTGTACAGTGTAGGGTGTAGCGTGTAGCATGTAGGGTGTAGGGTGTAGCGTGTAGCGTGTACCGTGTAGCGTATAGAGTGCAGCGTGTAGGGTGTAGAGTGTAGCGTGTAGTGTGTACAGTGTAGCGTGTAGAGTGTAGTGTGTAGGGTGTAGAGTGTAGCGTGTAGGGTGTAGAGTGTAGCGTGTAGCGTGTAGCGTGTAGAGTGTAGCGTGTAGGGTGTAGCATGTAGAGTGTAGTGTGTGGCGTGCAGGGCGTAGGGTGTAGCGTGTAGGGTGTAGGGTGTAGAGTGTAGGGTGTAGCATGTAGGGTGTAGGGTGTAGGGTGTAGCGTGTAGGGTGTAGAGTGTAGCGTGTAGGGTGTACGGTGTAGAGTGTAGGGTATAAGCTGTAGCGTTTAGCGTGTAGAGTGTAGCGTGTAGCGTGTAGCGTGTAGGGTGTAGAGTGTAGGGTGTAGAGTGTAGCGTGTAGCGTGTAGCGTGTAGGGTGTAGGGTGTAGCGTGTAGGGTGTAGCATGTAGCGTGTAGCGTGTAGCATGTAGAGTAGGGTGTAGGGTGTAGGGTGTAGAGTGTAGTGTGTAGAGTGTAGAGTGTAGCGTGTAGAGTGTAAAGTGTAGCGTGTAGGGTGTAGCGTGTAGTGTGTAGCGTGTAGCGCGTAGCGTGTAGAGTGTAGGGTATAGAGTGTAGCGTGTAGAGAGTAGGGAGCAGAGTGTAGAGTGTAGCGTGCAGAGTGTAGGGTGTACAGTATAGGGTGTAGGGTGTAGCGTGTAGCGTGTAGAGTGTAGGGAGTAGGGTGTAGGGTGTAGCGTGTAGGGTGTAGAGTGTAGCGTGTAGCGTGTAGCGTGTAGGGTGTAGCGTGTAGCGTGTAGGGTGTAGCGTGTATCATGTACCGTGTAGGTGTGTAGCATGTAGAGTAGGGTGTAGGGTGTAGAGTGTAGCGTGTAGGGTGTAGGGTGTAGAGTGTAGGGTGTAGCATGTAGGGTGTAGGGTGTAGGGTGTAGCGTGTAGGGTGTAGAGTGTAGCGTGTAGGGTGTACGGTGTAGAGTGTAGGGTATAAGCTGTAGCGTTTAGCGTGTAGAGTGTAGCGTGTAGCGTGTAGGGTGTAGAGTGTAGGGTGTAGAGTGTAGCGTGTAGCGTGTAGCGTGTAGGGTGTAGGGTGAAGCGTGTAGGGTGTAGCATGTAGCGTGTAGCGTGTAGCATGTAGAGTAGGGTGTAGGGTGTAGAGTGTAGTGTGTAGAGTGTGGAGTGTAGCGTGTAGAGTGTAAAGTGTAGCGTGTAGGGTGTAGCGTGTAGTGTGTAGCGTGTAGCGCGTAGCGTGTAGAGTGTAGGGTATAGAGTGTAGCGTGTAGAGAGTAGGGAGCAGAGTGTAGAGTGTAGCGTGTAGGGTGTACAGTGTAGCGTGTAGGGTGTGGAGTGTAGCGTGTAGCGTGTAGGGTGTAGCGTGTAGCGAGTAGGGTGTAGCGTGTATCATGTACCGTGTAGCGTGTAGCATGTAGAGTAGGGTGTAGGGTGTAGAGTGTAGCGTGTAGCGTGTAGTGTGTAGCGTGTAGAGTGTAAAGTGTAGCGTGTAGTGTGTAGTGTGTAGCGTGTAGCGCGTAGCGTGTAGAGTGTAGGGTATAGAGTGTAGCGTGTAGAGAGTAGGGAGTAGAGTGTAGAGTGTAGCGTGTAGGGTGTAGAGTGTAGCGAGTAGCGTGTAGTGTGTAGGGTGTAGGGTGTAGAGTGTAGGGTGTAGCGTGTAGGGTGTAGAGTGTAGCGTGTAGGGTGTAGCGTGTAGCGTGCAGGTGTAGAGTGTAGCGTAAAGCGTGTAGGGTGTAGGGTGTAGAATGTAGGGTGTAGCGTGTAGCGTGTAGGGTGTAGGGTGTACAGTGTAGGGTGTAGGGTGTAGCGTGTAGAGTGTAGTGTGTGGCGTGCAGGGCGTAGGGTGTAGCGTGTAGGGTGTAGGGTGTAGAGTGTAGGGTGTAGCATGTAGGGTGTAGGGTGTAGAGTGTAGCGTGTAGCGTGTAGGGTGTAGGGTGTAGAGTGTAGCGTGTAGCGTGTAGGGTGTAGGGTGTAGAGTGTAGCGTGTAGGGTGTAGAGTGTAGAGTGTAGAGTAGGGTGTAGGGTGTAGAGTGTAGGGTGTAGGGTGTAGAGTGTAACGTGTAGCGTGTAGGGTGTAGCGTGTAGGGTGTAGAGTGTAGGGTGTAGCGTGTAGGGTGTAGCGTGTAGCGTGTAGGGTGTAGGGTGTAGAGTGTAGGGTGTATCGTGTAGGGTGTAGCGTGTAGCGTGTAGCGTGTAGGTTGTAGGGTGTAGAGTGTAGGGTGTAGCGTGTAGGGTGTAGAGTGTAGGGTGTAGCGTGTAGGGTGTAGCGTGTAGCGTGTAGCGTGTAGCGTGTAGGGTGTAGGGTGTAGAGTGTAGGATGTGGCGTGTAGGGTGTAGCATGTAGCGTGTAGGGTGTAGGGTGTAGAGTGTAGAGTGTAGCGTGTAGGGTGAAGCATGTAGGGTGTAGGGTGTCGGGTATAGCGTGTAGGGTGTAGGGTGTAGAGTGTAGGGTGTAGCGTGTATGGTGTAGAGTGTAGCGTGTAGCGTGTAGAGTGTAGCGTGTAGGGTGTAGGGTGTAGCGTGTAGCGTGCAGAGTGTAGCGTGTAGAGTGTAGAGTGTAACGTGTTGCGTGTAGGCTGTAGAGTGTAGCGTGTAGCATGTAGAGTGTAGAGTGTAGCGTGTAGCGTGTAGCGTGTAGGGTGTAGAGTGTAGGGTGTAGAGTGTAGCGTGTAGCGTGTAGCGTGTAGGGTGTAGGGTGAAGCGTGTAGGGTGTAGCATGTAGCGTGTAGCGTGTAGCATGTAGAGTAGGGTGTAGGGTGTAGGGTGTAGAGTGTAGTGTGTAGAGTGTGGAGTGTAGCGTGTAGAGTGTAAAGTGTAGCGTGTAGGGTGTAGCGTGTAGTGTGTAGCGTGTAGCGCGTAGCGTGTAGAGTGTAGGGTATAGAGTGTAGCGTGTAGAGAGTAGGGAGCAGAGTGTAGAGTGTAGCATGTAGGGTGTAGGGTGTACAGTGTAGGGTGTAGGATGTAGCGTGTAGCGTGTAGAGTGTAGGGAGTAGGGTGTAGGGTGTAGCGTGTAGGGTGTGGAGTGTAGCGTGTAGCGTGTAGGGTGTAGCGTGTAGCGTGTAGGGTGTAGCGTGTATCATGTACCGTGTAGCGTGTAGCATGTAGAGTAGGGTGTAGGGTGTAGAGTGTAGCGTGTAGCGTGTAGTGTGTAGCGTGTAGAGTGTAAAGTGTAGCGTGTAGTGTGTAGTGTGTAGCGTGTAGCGCGTAGCTTGTAGAGTGTAGGGTATAGAGTGTAGCGTGTAGAGAGTAGGGAGTAGAGTGTAGCGTGTAGCGTGCAGGGTGTAGAGTGTAGCGTATAGCGTGTAGGGTGTAGGGTGTAGAGTGTAGGGTGTAGCGTGTAGAGTGTAGCGTGTAGCGTGTAGGGTGTAGGGTGTACAGTGTAGGGTGTAGATTGTAGCGTGTAGAGTTTAGTGTGTGGCGTGCAGGGCATAGGGTGTAGCGTGTAGGGTGTAGGGTGTAGAGTGTAGGGTGTAGCATGTAGGGTGTAGGGTGTAGGGTGTAGCGTGTAGGGTGTAGAGTGTAGCATGTAGGGTGTACGGTGTAGAGTGTAGGGTATAAGCTGTAGCGTTTAGCGTGTAGAGTGTAGCGTGTAGCGTGTAGCGTGTAGGGTGTAGGGTGTAGAGTGTAGAGTGTAGCGTGTAGGGTGTAGAGTGTAGCGTGTAGAGAGTAGGGTGTAGGGTGCAGAGTGTAGGGTGTAGGGTGTAGAGTGTAACATGTAGCGTGTAGGGTGTAGCGTGTAGGGTGTAGAGTGTAGGGTGTAGCGTGTAGGGTGTATCGTGTAGCGTGTAGCGTGTAGGGTGTAGAGTGTAGAGTGTAGGGTGTAGCGTGTAGGGTGTAGTGTGTAGCGTGTAGCGTGTAGCGTGTAGGGTGTAGGGTGTAGAGTGTAGGATGTGGTGTGTAGGGTGTAGCATGTAGCGTGTAGGGTGTAGGGTGTAGAGTGTAGAGTGTAGCGTGTAGGGTGAAGCATGTAGGGTGTAGGGTGTCGGGTATAGCGTGTAGGGTGTAGGGTGTAGAGTGTAGGGTGTAGCGTGTATGGTGTAGAGTGTAGCGTGTAGCGTGTAGAGTGTAGCGTGTAGGGTGTAGCGTGTAGCGTGCAGAGTGTAGCGTGTAGGGTGTAGAGTGTAACGTGTTGCGTGTAGGCTGTAGAGTGTAGCGTGTAGCATGTAGAGTGTAGAGTGTAGCGTGTAGCGTGTAGAGTGTAGCGGGTAGGGTGTAGAGTGTAGCGAGTAGCGTGTAGGGTATAGGGTGTAGAGTGTAGGGTGTAGCATGTAGGGTGTAGAGTGTAGCGTGTAGGGTGTAGGGTGTAGCGTGTAGGGTGTAGGGTGTAGAGTGTAGCGTGTAGGGTGTAGCGTGTAGCGTGTAGAGTGTAGCGTGTAGGGTGTAGAGTGTAGCGTGTAGGGTGTAGCGTGTAGCATGTAGAGTGTAGCGTGTAGGGTGTAGAGTGTAGCGTGTAGGGTGTAGCGTGTAGCGTGTAGCGTGCAGGGTGTAGAGTGTAGCGTATAGCATGTAGGGTGTAGAGTGTAGGGTGTAGCATGTAGCGTGTAGAGTGTAGCGTGTAGGGTGTAGGGTGTAGCGTGTAGCGTTTACCGTGTAGCGTATAGAGTGCAGCGTGTAGGGTGTAGAGTGTAGCGTGTAGTGTGTAGCGTGTAGGGTGTAGGGTGTAGCGTGTAGGGTGTAGAGTGTAGCGTGTAGGGTGTAGAGTGTAACATGTAGCGTGTAGGGTGTAGGGCGTAGCGTGTAGCGTGTACCGTGTAGCGTGTAGAGTGTAGTGTGTAGGGTGTAGAGTGTAGCGTGTAGGGTGTAGAGTGTAGCGTGTAGCGTGTAGCGTGTAGAGTGTAGCGTGTAGGGTGTAGCGTGTAGAGTGTAGTGTGTGGCGTGCAGGGCATAGGGTGTAGCGTGTAGCGTGTAGGGTGTAGGGTGTAGAGTGTAGGGTGTAGAGTGTAGCGTGTAGCGTGTAGCGTGTAGCGTGTAGGGTGTAGGGTGTAGCGTGTAGGGTGTAGCATGTAGCGTGTAGCGTGTAGCATGTAGAGTAGGGTGTAGGGTGTAGGATGTAGAGTGTAGTGTGTAGAGTGTAGAGTGTAGCGTGTAGAGTGTAAAGTGTAGCGTGTAGGGTGTAGCGTGTAGTGTGTAGCGTGTAGCGCGTAGCGTGTAGAGTGTAGGGTATAGAGTGTAGCGTGTAGAGAGTAGGGAGCAGAGTGTAGAGTGTAGCGTGCAGGGTGTAGGGTGTACAGTGTAGGGTGTAGGGTGTAGGGTGTAGCGTGTAGAGTGTAGGGAGTAGGGTGTAGGGTGTAGCGTGTAGGGTGTAGAGTGTAGCGTGTAGCGTGTAGGGTGTAGCGTGTAGCGTGTAGGGTGTAGCGTGTATCATGTACCGTGTAGCGTGTAGCATGTAGAGTAGGGTGTAGGGTGTAGAGTGTAGCATGTAGGGTGTAGGGTGTAGAGTGTAGGGTGTAGCATGTAGGGTGTAGGGTGTAGGGTGTAGCGTGCAGGGTGTAGAGTGTAGCGTGTAGGGTGTACGGTGTAGAGTGTAGGGTATAAGCTGTAGCGTTTAGCGTGTAGAGTGTAGCGTGTAGCGTGTAGAGTGTAGGGTGTAGAGTGTAGGGTGTAGAGTGTAGCGTGTAGCGTGTAGCGTGTAGGGTGTAGGGTGAAGCGTGTAGGGTGTAGCATGTAGCGTGTAGCGTGTAGCATGTAGAGTAGGGTGTAGGGTGTAGGGTGTAGCGTGTAGTGTGTAGCGTGTAGCGCGTAGCGTGTAGAGTGTAGGGTATAGAGGGTAGCGTGTAGAGAGTAGGGAGCAGAGTGTAGAGTGTAGCATGTAGGGTGTAGAGTGTACAGTGTAGGGTGTAGGGTGTAGCGTGTAGCGTGTAGAGTCTAGGGAGTAGGGTGTAGGGTGTAGCGTGTAGGGTGTGGAGTGTAGCGTGTAGCGTGTAGGGTGTAGCGTGTAGCGTGTAGGGTGTAGCGTGTATCATGTACCGTGTAGCGTGTAGCATGTAGAGTAGGGTGTAGGGTGTAGAGTGTAGCGTGTAGCGTGTAGTGTGTAGCGTGTAGAGTGTAAAGTGTAGCGTGTAGTGTGTAGTGTGTAGCGTGTAGCGCGTAGCGTGTAGAGTGTAGGGTATAGAGTGTAGCGTGTAGAGAGTAGGGAGTAGAGTGTAGAGTGTAGCGTGTAGGGTGTAGAGTG
This sequence comes from Ranitomeya variabilis, assembly GCF_051348905.1. Classification (NCBI taxonomy): domain Eukaryota; kingdom Metazoa; phylum Chordata; class Amphibia; order Anura; family Dendrobatidae; genus Ranitomeya; species Ranitomeya variabilis. The sequence goes on from NW_027508065.1 coordinate 724,803, forward strand.
TAGCGAGTAGCGTGTAGTGTGTAGGGTGTAGGGTGTAGAGTGTAGGGTGTAGCGTGTAGGGTGTAGAGTGTAGCGTGTAGGGTGTAGCGTGTAGCGTGCAGGGTGTAGAGTGTAGCGTATAGCGTGTAGGGTGTAGGGTGTAGAGTGTAGGGTGTAGCGTGTAGAGTGTAGCGTGTAGCGTGTAGGGTGTAGGGTGTACAGTGTAGGGTGTAGGGTGTAGCGTGTAGAGTTTAGTGTGTGGTGTGCAGGGCATAGGGTGTAGCGTGTAGGGTGTAGGGTGTAGAGTGTAGGGTGTAGCATGTAGGGTGTAGGGTGTAGGGTGTAGCGTGTAGGGTGTAGAGTGTAGCATGTAGGGTGTACGGTGTAGAGTGTAGGGTATAAGCTGTAGCGTTTAGCGTGTAGAGTGTAGCGTGTAGCGTGTAGCGTGTAGGGTGTAGGGTGTAGAGTGTAGAGTGTAGCGTGTAGGGTGTAGAGTGTAGCGTGTAGAGAGTAGGGTGTAGGGTGCAGAGTGTAGGGTGTAGGGTGTAGAGTGTAACGTGTAGCGTGTAGCGTGTAGCGTGTAGGGTGTAGAGTGTAGGGTGTAGCGTGTAGGGTGTATCGTGTAGCGTGTAGCGTGTAGGGTGTAGGGTGTAGAGTGTAGGGTGTAGCGTGTAGGGTGTAGCGTGTAGCGTGTAGCGTGTAGCGTGTAGCGTGTAGGGTGTAGAGTGTAGGATGTGGCGTGTAGGGTGTAGCATGTAGCGTGTAGGGTGTAGGGTGTAGAGTGTAGAGTGTAGCGTGTAGGGTGAAGCATGTAGGGTGTAGGGTGTCGGGTATAGCGTGTAGGGTGTAGGGTGTAGAGTGTAGGGTGTAGCGTGTATGGTGTAGAGTGTAGCGTGTAGCGTGTAGAGTGTAGCGTGTAGGGTGTAGGGTGTAGCGTGTAGCGTGCAGAGTGTAGCGTGTAGGGTGTAGAGTGTAACGTGTTGCGTGTAGGGTGTAGAGTGTAGCGTGTAGCATGTAGAGTGTAGAGTGTAGCGTGTAGCGTGTAGAGTGTAGCGGGTAGGGTGTAGAGTGTAGCGAGTAGCGTGTAGGGTGTAGGGTGTAGAGTGTAGGGTGTAGCGTCTAGGGTGTAGAGTGTGGCGTGTAGGGTGTAGGGTGTAGCGTGTAGGGTGTAGCGTGTAGCGTGTAGAGTGTAGCGTGTAGGGTGTAGAGTGTAGCGTGTAGGGTGTAGCGTGTAGCGTGTAGCATGTAGAGTGTAGCGTGTAGGGTGTAGAGTGTAGCGTGTAGAGTGTAGCGTGTAGGGTGTAGGGTGTAGCGTGTAGCGTTTACCGTGTAGCGTATAGAGTGCAGCGTGTAGGGTGTAGAGTGTAGCGTGTAGTGTGTAGCGTGTAGGGTGTAGGGTGTAGCGTGTAGGGTGTAGAGTGTAGCGTGTAGGGTGTAGAGTGTAACATGTAGCGTGTAGGGTGTAGGGCGTAGCGTGTAGCGTGTACCGTGTAGCGTGTAGAGTGTAATGTGTAGGGTGTAGAGTGTAGCGTGTAGGGTGTAGAGTGTAGCGTGTAGGGTGTAGCGTGTAGCGTGTAGAGTGTAGCGTGTAGGGTGTAGAGTGTAGCGTGTAGGGTGTAGCGTGTAGCGTGTAGCATGTAGAGTGTAGCGTGTAGGGTGTAGAGTGTAGCGTGTAGAGTGTAGCGTGTAGGGTGTAGGGTGTAGCGTGTAGCGTTTACCGTGTAGCGTATAGAGTGCAGCGTGTAGGGTGTAGAGTGTAGCGTGTAGTGTGTAGCGTGTAGGGTGTAGGGTGTAGCGTGTAGGGTGTAGAGTGTAGCGTGTAGGGTGTAGAGTGTAACATGTAGCGTGTAGGGTGTAGGGCGTAGCGTGTAGCGTGTACCGTGTAGCGTGTAGAGTGTAATGTGTAGGGTGTAGAGTGTAGCGTGTAGGGTGTAGAGTGTAGCGTGTAGCGTGTAGCGTGTAGAGTGTAGCGTGTAGGGTGTAGCGTGTAGAGTGTAGTGTGTGGCGTGCAGGGCATAGGGTGTAGCGTGTAGCGTGTAGGGTGTAGGGTGTAGAGTGTAGGGTGTAGCATGTAGGGTGTAGGGTGTAGGGTGTAGCGTGTAGCGTGTAGAGTGTAGCGTGTAGGGTGTACGGTGTAGAGAGTATGGTATAAGCTGTAGCGTTTAGCGTGTAGAGTGTAGCGTGTAGCGTGTAGCGTGTAGCGTGTAGCGTGTAGCGTGTAGGGTGTAGGATGTGGAGTGTAGCGTGTAGGGTGTAGGGTGTAGCGTGTAGGGTGTAGCATGTAGCGTGTAGCATGTAGAGTAGGGTGTAGGGTGTAGAGTGTAGCGTGTAGAGTGTAAAGTGTAGCGTGTAGGGTGTAGCGTGTAGTGTGTAGCGTGTAGCGCGTAGCGTGTAGAGTGTAGGGTATAGAGTGTAGCGTGTAGAGAGTAGGGAGCAGAGTGTAGAGTGTAGCGTGCAGAGTGTAGGGTGTACAGTGTAGGGTGTAGGGTGTAGCGTGTAGCATGTAGAGTGTAGGGAGTAGGGTGTAGGGTGTAGCGTGTAGGGTGTAGAGTGTAGCGTGTAGCATGTAGCGTGTAGGGTGTAGCGTGTAGGGTGTAGCGTGTATCATGTACCGTGTAGCGTGCAGCATGTAGAGTAGGGTGTAGGGTGTAGAGTGTAGCGTGTAGGGTGTAGGGTGTAGAGTGTAGGGTGTAGCATGTAGGGTGTAGGGTGTAGGGTGTAGCGTGTAGGGTGTAGAGTGTAGCGTGTAGGGTGTACGGTGTAGAGTGTAGGGTATAAGCTGTAGCGTTTAGCGTGTAGAGTGTAGCGTGTAGCGTGTAGCGTGTAGCGTGTAGGGTGTAGAGTGTAGGGTGTGGAGTGTAGCGTGTAGGGTGTAGGGTGTAGCGTGTAGGGTGTAGCATGTAGCGTGTAGCATGTAGAGTAGGGTGTAGGGTGTAGAGTGTAGCGTGTAGAGTGTAAAGTGTAGCGTGTAGGGTGTAGCGTGTAGTGTGTAGCGTGTAGCGCGTAGCGTGTAGAGTGTAGGGTATAGAGTGTAGCGTGTAGAGAGTAGGGAGCAGAGTGTAGAGTGTAGCGTGTAGGGTGTACAGTGTAGGGTGTAGGGTGTAGCGTGTAGAGTGTAGGGAGAAGGGTGTAGGGTGTAGCGTGTAGGGTGTAGGGTGTAGCGTGTAGCGTGCAGAGTGTAGCGTGTAGGGTGTAGAGTGTAACGTGTTGCGTGTAGGGTGTAGAGTGTAGCGTGTAGCATGTAGAGTGTAGAGTGTAGCGTGTAGCGTGTAGAGTGTAGCGGGTAGGGTGTAGAGTGTAGCGAGTAGCGTGTAGGGTGTAGGGTGTAGAGTGTAGGGTGTAGCGTCTAGGGTGTAGAGTGTGGCGTGTAGGGTGTAGGGTGTAGCGTGTAGGGTGTAGAGTGTAGCGTGTAGGGTGTAGCGTGTAGCGTGTAGAGTGTAGCGTGTAGGGTGTAGAGTGTAGCGTGTAGGGTGTAGCGTGTAGCGTGTAGCATGTAGAGTGTAGCGTGTAGGGTGTAGAGTGTAGCGTGTAGAGTGTAGCGTGTAGGGTGTAGGGTGTAGCGTGTAGCGTTTACCGTGTAGCGTATAGAGTGCAGCGTGTAGGGTGTAGAGTGTAGCGTGTAGTGTGTAGCGTGTAGGGTGTAGGGTGTAGAGTGTAGGGTGTAGAGTGTAGCATGTAGGGTGTAGAGTGTAACATGTAGCGTGTAGGGTGTAGGGCGTAGCGTGTAGCGTGTACCGTGTAGCGTGTAGAGTGTAATGTGTAGGGTGTAGAATGTAGCGTGTAGGGTGTAGTGTAGCGTGTAGCGTGTAGCGTGTAGAGTGTAGCGTGTAGGGTGTAGCGTGTAGAGTGTAGTGTGTGGCGTGCAGGGCATAGGGTGTAGCGTGTAGCGTGTAGGGTGTAGGGTGTAGAGTGTAGGGTGTAGCATGTAGGGTGTAGGGTGTAGGGTGTAGCGTGTAGCGTGTAGAGTGTAGCGTGTAGGGTGTACGGTGTAGAGAGTATGGTATAAGCTGTAGCGTTTAGCGTGTAGAGTGTAGCGTGTAGCGTGTAGCGTGTAGCGTGTAGCGTGTAGGGTGTAGAGTGTAGGATGTGGAGTGTAGCGTGTAGGGTGTAGGGTGTAGCGTGTAGGGTGTAGCATGTAGCGTGTAGCATGTAGAGTAGGGTGTAGGGTGTAGAGTGTAGCGTGTAGAGTGTAAAGTGTAGCGTGTAGGGTGTAGCGTGTAGTGTGTAGCGTGTAGCGCGTAGCGTGTACAGTGTAGGGTATAGAGTGTAGCGTGTAGAGAGTAGGGAGCAGAGTGTAGAGTGTAGCGTGCAGAGTGTAGGGTGTACAGTGTAGGGTGTAGGGTGTAGCGTGTAGCATGTAGAGTGTAGGGAGTAGGGTGTAGGGTGTAGCGTGTAGGGTGTAGAGTGTAGCGTGTAGCATGTAGCGTGTAGGGTGTAGCGTGTAGGGTGTAGCGTGTATCATGTACCGTGTAGCGTGTAGCATGTAGAGTAGGGTGTAGGGTGTAGAGTGTAGCGTGTAGGGTGTAGGGTGTAGAGTGTAGGGTGTAGCATGTAGGGTGTAGGGTGTAGCGTGTAGGGTGTAGAGTGTAGCGTGTAGGGTGTACGGTGTAGAGTGTAGGGTATAAGCTGTAGCGTTTAGCGTGTAGAGTGTAGCGTGTAGCGTGTAGCGTGTAGCGTGTAGGGTGTAGAGTGTAGGGTGTGGAGTGTAGCGTGTAGGGTGTAGGGTGTAGCGTGTAGGGTGTAGCATGTAGCGTGTAGCATGTAGAGTAGGGTGTAGGGTGTAGAGTGTAGCGTGTAGAGTGTAAAGTGTAGCGTGTAGGGTGTAGCGTGTAGTGTGTAGCGTGTAGCGCGTAGCGTGTAGAGTGTAGGGTATAGAGTGTAGCGTGTAGAGAGTAGGGAGCAGAGTGTAGAGTGTAGCGTGTAGGGTGTAGGGTGTACAGTGTAGGGTGTAGGGTGTAGCGTGTAGCGTGTAGAGTGTAGGGAGAAGGGTGTAGGGTGTAGCGTGTAGGGTGTGGAGTGTAGCGTGTAGCGTGTAGGGTGTAGCGTGTAGCGAGTAGGGTGTAGCGTGTATCATGTACCGTGTAGCGTGTAGCATGTAGAGTAGGGTGTAGGGTGTAGAGTGTAGCGTGTAGCGTGTAGTGTGTAGCGTGTAGAGTGTAAAGTGTAGCGTGTAGTGTGTAGTGTGTAGCGTGTAGCGCGTAGCGTGTAGAGTGTAGGGTATAGAGTGTAGCGTGTAGAGAGTAGGGAGTAGAGTGTAGAGTGTAGCGTGTAGGGTGTAGAGTGTAGCGAGTAGCGTGTAGTGTGTGTAGGGTGTAGGGTGTAGAGTGTAGGGTGTAGCGTGTAGGGTGTAGAGTGTAGCGTGTAGCGTGTAGAGTGTAGCGTGTAGGGTGTAGGGTGTAGCGTGTAGCGTGCAGAGTGTAGCGTGTAGGGTGTAGAGTGTAACGTGTTGCGTGTAGGGTGTAGAGTGTAGCGTGTAGCATGTAGAGTGTAGAGTGTAGCGTGTAGCGTGTAGAGTGTAGCGGGTAGGGTGTAGAGTGTAGCGAGTAGCGTGTAGGGTGTAGGGTGTAGAGTGTAGGGTGTAGCGTCTAGGGTGTAGAGTGTGGCGTGTAGGGTGTAGGGTGTAGCGTGTAGGGTGTAGGGTGTAGAGTGTAGCGTGTAGGGTGTAGCGTGTAGCGTGTAGAGTGTAGCGTGTAGGGTGTAGAGTGTAGCGTGTAGGGTGTAGCGTGTAGCGTGTAGCATGTAGAGTGTAGCGTGTAGGGTGTAGAGTGTAGCGTGTAGAGTGTAGCGTGTAGGGTGTAAGGTGTAGCGTGTAGCGTTTACCGTGTAGCGTATAGAGTGCAGCGTGTAGGGTGTAGAGTGTAGCGTGTAGTGTGTAGCGTGTAGGGTGTAGGGTGTAGAGTGTAGGGTGTAGAGTGTAGCGTGTAGGGTGTAGAGTGTAACATGTAGCGTGTAGGGTGTAGGGCGTAGCGTGTAGCGTGTACCGTGTAGCGTGTAGAGTGTAATGTGTAGGGTGTAGAATGTAGCGTGTAGGGTGTAGAGTGTAGCGTGTAGCGTGTAGCGTGTAGAGTGTAGCGTGTAGGGTGTAGCGTGTAGAGTGTAGTGTGTGGCGTGCAGGGCATAGGGTGTAGCGTGTAGCGTGTAGGGTGTAGGGTGTAGAGTGTAGGGTGTAGCATGTAGGGTGTAGGGTGTAGGGTGTAGCGTGTAGCGTGTAGAGTGTAGCGTGTAGGGTGTACGGTGTAGAGAGTGTGGTATAAGCTGTAGCGTTTAGCGTGTAGAGTGTAGCGTGTAGCGTGTAGCGTGTAGCGTGTAGCGTGTAGCGTGTAGAGTGTAGGATGTGGAGTGTAGCGTGTAGGGTGTAGGGTGTAGCGTGTAGGGTGTAGCATGTAGCGTGTAGCATGTAGAGTAGGGTGTAGGGTGTAGAGTGTAGCGTGTAGAGTGTAAAGTGTAGCGTGTAGGGTGTAGCGTGTAGTGTGTAGCGTGTAGCGCGTAGCGTGTAGAGTGTAGGGTATAGAGTGTAGCGTGTAGAGAGTAGGGAGCAGAGTGTAGAGTGTAGCGTGCAGAGTGTAGGGTGTACAGTGTAGGGTGTAGGGTGTAGCGTGTAGCATGTAGAGTGTAGGGAGTAGGGTGTAGGGTGTAGCGTGTAGGGTGTAGAGTGTAGGGTGTAGCGTGTATCATGTACCGTGTAGCGTGTAGCATGTAGAGTAGGGTGTAGGGTGTAGAGTGTAGCGTGTAGGGTGTAGGGTGTAGAGTGTAGGGTGTAGCATGTAGGGTGTAGGGTGTAGGGTGTAGCGTGTAGGGTGTAGAGTGTAGCGTGTAGGGTGTACGGTGTAGAGTGTAGGGTATAAGCTGTAGCGTTTAGCGTGTAGAGTGTAGCGTGTAGCGTGTAGCGTGTAGCGTGTAGGGTGTAGAGTGTAGGGTGTGGAGTGTAGCGTGTAGGGTGTAGGGTGTAGCGTGTAGGGTGTAGCATGTAGCGTGTAGCATGTAGAGTAGGGTGTAGGGTGTAGAGTGTAGCGTGTAGAGTGTAAAGTGTAGCGTGTAGGGTGTAGCGTGTAGTGTGTAGCGTGTAGCGCGTAGCGTGTAGAGTGTAGGGTATAGAGTGTAGCGTGTAGAGAGTAGGGAGCAGAGTGTAGAGTGTAGCGTGTAGGGTGTAGGGTGTACAGTGTAGGGTGTAGGGTGTAGCGTGTAGCGTGTAGAGTGTAGGGAGAAGGGTGTAGGGTGTAGCGTGTAGGGTGTGGAGTGTAGCGTGTAGCGTGTAGGGTGTAGCGTGTAGCGAGTAGGGTGTAGCGTGTATCATGTACCGTGTAGCGTGTAGCATGTAGAGTAGGGTGTAGGGTGTAGAGTGTAGCGTGTAGCGTGTAGTGTGTAGCGTGTAGAGTGTAAAGTGTAGCGTGTAGTGTGTAGTGTGTAGCGTGTAGCGCGTAGCGTGTAGAGTGTAGGGTATAGAGTGTAGCGTGTAGAGAGTAGGGAGTAGAGTGTAGAGTGTAGCGTGTAGGGTGTAGAGTGTAGCGAGTAGCGTGTAGTGTGTGTAAGGTGTAGGGTGTAGAGTGTAGGGTGTAGCGTGTAGGGTGTAGAGTGTAGCGTGTAGGGTGTAGCGTGTAGCATGTAGGGTGTACGGTGTAGAGTGTAGGGTATAAGCTGTAGCGTTTAGCGTGTAGAGTGTAGCGTGTAGCGTGTAGGGTGTAGGGTGTAGAGTGTAGCGTGTAGGGTGTAGAGTGTAGAGTGTAGAGTGTAGGGTGTAGGGTGTAGAGTGTAGGGTGTAGGGTGTAGAGTGTAACGTGTAGCGTGTAGGGTGTAGCGTGTAGGGTGTAGAGTGTAGGGTGTAGCGTGTAGGGTGTAGCGTGTAGCGTGTAGCGTGTAGGGTGTAGGGTGTAGAGTGTAGGGTGTAGCGTGTAGGGTGTAGCGTGTAGCGTGTAGCGTGTTGGTTGTAGGGTGTAGAGTGTAGGGTGTAGCGTGTAGGGTGTAGCGTGTAGCGTGTAGCGTGTAGAGTGTAGCGACTAGCGTGTAGCGTATAGTGTGTAGCGTGTAGCGTGTAGATTGTAGCGTGTAGGGTGTAGGGTGTAGGGTGTACCGTGTAGGGTGTAGCGTGTAGCGTGTAGCGTGTAGAGTGTAGCATGTAGGGTGTAGCAAGTAGCGTGTATTGTGTAGGGTGTAGAGTGTAGCATGTAGCGTGTAGAGTGTAGGGTGTAGCGTGTAGGGTGTAGAGTGTAGCGTGTAGAGTGTAGAGTGTAGCGTGTAGCGTGTAGGGTGTCACTTTTTCCTCTGATGAAGACGCTTGAGTAGCGTCGATACGCGTGGGGTAAAGGGCTTCCTTTGTTTTTTTCCCGAGGGACAGGACTTGGGTAACTTATCTTTACAACTGCTATGGAATTACACCTATTTACTTCATGCATGGCCTGGCATGTTTCCAAGCCTTAGGACAATGGATCCTGATTCTTTGTATTTCCACAAGGCGTCTGTATGCATACATTTATCCAAATAACTAGGATTTTGTAGTACTGCAGCATATCTATTTCCCTGATCAGCTTTCTATAGGGGTCTGCTTTCATTTGCTTACCAACTGTGCGCACGCATGCTGTGTTGAACAAAATAGGATCCATGATGTATTTCTTCCAGATACTAGGCTGGAGTATATGTTTCCTGTCATAGTACTCAGGGGGTCACAGTTGGCAGTAAACAATAGGCTTCTTATATGTAGATTTGACTAAGATTGGTGTACCCGCATACCTAGCAATTTTTTCTCTCTGGTTATTTCTCCTGTCTCACATATGCTGTAAAGTATTAGCTTCCTTCATTCCCTCGGGTAAAATTACTTATGGCCTATTCAGCCATACTAGTGTTTTAAATGTTTTTAAATGTATGTTTTGCCTGGTTCTGTTTGTGGATTACTATTTTTGTACAATAAAATTGACTATTTAACGTGGATCCCATTGGTTTGCATATCCTTTTCTTTTTGTGTTTAGTGTGTAGTGTGTAGCTTAACCCTACACGCTACACGCTACACGCTACACTCTACACCCTACACGCTACACCCTACACTCTACACCGTACACTCTACACGCTACACGCTACACTCTACACCCTACACCCTAAACGCTACACGCTACACTCTACACCTTACACGCTACACTCTGCACTCTACACGCTACACGCTACACTCTACACCCTACACTCTACACGCTACACGCTACACGCTACACCCTACACTCTACACGCTACACGCTACACTCTACACGCTACACGCTACATGCTACACTCTACACTCTACACCCTACACCCTACACGCTACACGCTATACTCTACAACCTACACTCTACACGCTACACGCTACACTCTACACTCTACACGCTACACGCTACACTCTACACCCTACACGCAACACGCTACACTCTATACCCTACACGCTACACTCTGCACGCTACACGCTACACCCTACACGCTATACTCTGCACGCTACACGCTACACTCTACACCATACACGCTACACCCTACACTCTACACCCTACACCCTACACGCTATACCCGACACCCTACACCCTACATGCTTCACCCTAAACGCTACACTCTACACTCTACACCCTACACCCTACACGCTACATGCTACACCCTACACGCTACACTCTACACCCTACACTCTACACGCTACACACTACACGCTACACGCTACACCCTACACGCTACACGCTACACCCTACACGCTACACGTTACACTCTACACCCTACACCCTACACGCTACACGCTACACCCTACACGCTACACGTTACACTCTACACCCTACACGCTACACTCTACACCCTGCACCCTACACGCTACAATCTACACCCTACACCCTACACGCTACACGCTACACTCTACACCCTACACGCTACACCCTACACTCTACACCGTACACTACACGCTACACGCTACACTCTACACCCTACACCCTACACGCTACGCGCTACACTCTACACCCTACACGCTACACTCTACACTCTACATGCTACACGCTACACTCTACACTCTACACGCTACACGCTACACCCTACACCCTACACGCTACACGCTACACTCTACAACCTACACGCTACACTCCACACGCAACACGCTACACTCTACACCCTACACTCTACACGCTACACGCTACACTCTACACCCTACACTCTACACGCTACACGCTACACTGTACACCCTACATGCAACACGCTACACTCTACACCCTACACGCTACACTCTACACGCTACACGCTACATGCTACACTCTACACTCTACACCATACACCCTACACGCTACACACTATACACCCTACACGCTACACTCTACACGCTACACGCTACACGCTACACTCTACATGCTACACTCTACACCCTACATGCAACACGCTACACTCTACACCCTACACCCTACACGCTACACGCTACACCCTACACGCTACACGTTACACTCTACACCCTACACACTACACACTACACCCTACACGCTACACGTTACACTCTACACCCTACACGCTACACTCTACACCCTGCTCCCTACACGCTACACGCTACACGCTACACGCTACACCCTACACACTACACGTTACACTCTACACCCTACACTCTACACCCTACACTCTACACGCTACACTCTACACCCTACACTCTGCACTCTACACCCTACACCCTACACGCTACACTCTACACCCTACACCCTACACGCTACACACTACACGCTACACGCTACACCCTACACGCTACACGCTACACCCTACACGCTACACGTTACACTCTACACCCTGCACCCTACACGCTACACGCTACACCCTACACGCTACACGCTACACCCTACACACTACACGTTACACTCTACACCCTACACTCTACACCCTACACTCTAGACGCTACACTCTACACCCTACACTCTGCACTCTACACCCTACACCCTACACACTACACGCTACACTCTACACCCTACACGCTACACGCTACACCCTACACCCTACACCCTACACACTACAATCTACACGCTACACGCTACACCCTATACGCTAGACGCTACACTCTATACGCTACACGATACACACTACACCGTACACGCTACACCCTACACTCTACACCCTACACTATACACGCTACACGCTACACCCTACACGCTACACCCTACACTCTACACCCTACACCCTACACGCTACACGCTACACCCTACACGCTACACGTTACACTCTACACCCTACACCCTACACTCTACACCCTACACCCTACTCTCTACACGCTATATTCTACACCCTACACGCTACACTCTACACCCTACACGCTACACGCTACACTCTACACCCTAGACGCTACACTCTATACCCTACACTCTACACGCTACACCCTACACCCTACACTCTACATGCTACACCCTACACCCTACACTCTACATGCTACACGCTACACGCTACATGCTACACGCTACACCCTACACGCTACACGCTACACACTACACCCTACACGCTACACCCTACACCCTACACCCTACACGCTACATGCTACACTCTACACCCTACACGCTACACCCTACACCCTACACCCTACACGCTACACGCTACACTCTACACCCTACACTCTACACCCTACACGCTACACCCTACACTCTACACCCTACACGGTATACGCTACACTCTACACCCTGCACGCTACACACTACACGCTACACTCTACACCCTACACGCTACACCCTACACTCTACACCCTACACGCTACACGCTACACTCTACACCCTACACGCTACACCCTACACTCCACACCCTACACCCTACATGCTACACGCTACACCCTACACGCTACACATTACACTCTAAACCCTACACTCTACATCCTACACCCTACACTCTACACCCTACACGCTACACTCTACACTCTACACCCTACACCATACATGCTACACGCTACACGCTACACTCTACACCCTACACGCTACACGCTACACCCTACAAGCTAAACGCTACAAACTACACGCTACATATTACACTCTACACCCTGGCGTGTAGCGTGTAGGGTGTAGAGTGTAGCGTGTAGCATGTAGCGTGTAGGGTGTATGGTGTAGAGTGTAGCATGTAGCGTGTAGGGTGTAGAGTGTAGCGTGTAGGGTGTAGAGTGTAGCATGTAGCGTGTAGGGTGTAGGGTGTAGAGTGTAGAGTGTAGCATGTAGCATGTAGATTGTAGGGTGTACCGTGTAGGGTGTAGAGTGTAGCATGTAGGGTGTAGGGTGTAGAGTGAAGGGTGTAGCGTGTAGAGTGTAGCGTGTAGCGTGTACGGTGTAGGGTGTAGAGTGTAGGGTGTAGCGTGTAGCGTGTAGCTTGTAGGGTGTAGAGTGTAGCGTGTAGCGTGTAGGCTGTAGCGTGTAGGGTGTAGCATGTATCGTGTAGGGTGTAGAGTGTAGCATGTAGCGTGTAGAGTGTAGGGTGTAGCGTGTAGCGTGTGTAGGGTGTAGGGTGTAGAGTGTAGCGTGTAGCGTGTAGGGTGTAGAGTGTAGGGTGTAGGGTGTAGAGTGTAGCGTTTAGGATGTAGCGTGTAGGGTTTAGGGTGTAGGGTGTAGAGTGTAGGGTGTTGCGTGTAGGGTGTAGAGTGTAGCGTGTAGGGTGTAGCGTGTAGAGTGTAGCGTGTAGCGTGTAGGGTGGAGAGTGTAGAGTGTAGGGTGTAGCGTGTAGGGTGTAGAGTGTAGCGTGTAGGGTGTAGAGTGTAGCGTGTAGCGTGCAGGGTGTAGAGTGTAGCGTATAGCGTGTAGGGTGTAGGATGTAGAGTGTAGCATGTAGGGTGTAGAGTGTAGCGTGTAGAGTGTAGCATGTAGCGTGTAGGGTGTAGAGTGTAGTGTAGCGTGTAGGGTGAAGCATGTAGGGTGTAGGGTGTCGGGTATAGCGTGTAGGGTGTAGAGTGTAGGGTGTAGCGTGTATGGTGTAGAGTGTAGCGTGTAGCGTGTAGAGTGTAGCGTGTAGGGTGTAGGGTGTAGCGTGTAGCGTGCAGAGTGTAGGGTGTAGAGTGTAGCGTGTTGCGTGTAGGGTGTAGAGTGTAGTGTGTAGCGTGTAGAGTGTAGAGTGTAGCGTGTAGCGTGTAGAGTGTAGCGGGTAGGGTGTAGAGTGTAGCGAGTAGCGTGTAGGGTGTAGGGTGTAGAGTGTAGGGTGTAGCGTGTAGGGTGTAGAGTGTAGCGTGTAGGGTGTAGGGTGTAGGGTGTAGAGTGTAGCGTGTAGGGTGTAGCGTGTAGCATGTAGAGTGTAGCGTGTAGGGTGTAGAGTGTAGCGTGTAGGGTGTAGCGTGTAGCGTGTAGCGTGCAGTGTGTAGAGTGTAGCGTATAGCGTGTAGGGTGTAGAGTGTAGGGTGTAGCATGTAGCGTGTAGAGTGTAGCGTGTAGGGTGTAGTGTGTACAGTGTAGGGTGTAGCGTGTAGCATGTAGGGTGTAGGGTGTAGCGTGTAGCGTGTACCGTGTAGCGTATAGAGTGCAGCGTGTAGGGTGTAGAGTGTAGCGTGTAGTGTGTAGCGTGTAGGGTGTAGGGTGTAGCGTGTAGGGTGTAGAGTGTAGCGTGTAGGGTGTAGAGTGTAACATGTAGCGTGTAGGGTGTAGGGCGTAGCGTGTAGCGTGTACCGTGTATCGTGTAGAGTGTAGTGTGTAGGGTGTAGAGTGTAGCGTGTAGGGTGTAGAGTGTAGCGTGTAGCGTGTAGCGTGTAGCGTGTAGAGTGTAGCGTGTAGGGTGTAGCGTGTAGAGTGTAGTGTGTGGCGTGCAGGGCGTAGGGTGTAGCGTGTAGGGTGTAGGGTGTAGAGTGTAGGGTGTAGCATGTAGGGTGTAGGGTGTAGGGTGTAGCGTGTAGGGTGTAGAGTGTAGCGTGTAGTGTGTACGGTGTAGAGTGTAGGGTATAAGCTGTAGCGTTTAGCGTGTAGAGTGTAGCGTGTAGCGTGTAGCGTGTAGCGTGTAGGGTGTAGAGTGTAGGGTGTAGAGTGTAGCGTGTAGCGTGTAGGGTGTAGGGTGTAGCGTGTAGGGTGTAGCATGTAGCGTGTAGCGTGTAGCATGTAGAGTAGGGTGTAGGGTGTAGGGTGTAGAGTGTAGTGTGTAGAGTGTAGCGTGTAGCGTGTACGGTGTAGGGTGTAGAGTGTAGGGTGTAGGGTGTAGCGTGTAGCGTGTAGCTTGTAGGGTGTAGAGTGTAGCGTGTAGCGTGTAGGCTGTAGCGTGTAGGGTGTAGCATGTATCGTGTAGGGTGTAGAGTGTAGCATGTAGCGTGTAGAGTGTAGGGTGTAGCGTGTAGCGTGTGTAGGGTGTAGGGTGTAGAGTGTAGCGTGTAGCGTGTAGGGTGTAGAGTGTAGGGTGTAGGGTGTAGAGTGTAGCGTGTAGGGTGTAGCGTGTAGGGTTTAGGGTGTAGGGTGTAGAGTGTAGGGTGTTGCGTGTAGGGTGTAGAGTGTAGCGTGTAGGGTGTAGCGTGTAGAGTGTAGCGTGTAGCGTGTAGGGTGGAGAGTGTAGAGTGTAGGGTGTAGCGTGTAGGGTGTAGAGTGTAGCGTGTAGGGTGTAGAGTGTAGCGTGTAGCGTGCAGGGTGTAGAGTGTAGCGTATAGCGTGTAGGGTGTAGGATGTAGAGTGTAGCGTGTAGGGTGTAGAGTGTAGCGTGTAGAGTGTAGCATGTAGCGTGTAGGGTGTAGAGTGTAGTGTAGCGTGTAGGGTGAAGCATGTAGGGTGTAGGGTGTCGGGTATAGCGTGTAGGGTGTAGAGTGTAGGGTGTAGCGTGTATGGTGTAGAGTGTAGCGTGTAGCGTGTAGAGTGTAGCGTGAAGGGTGTAGCGTGTAGCATGTAGCGTGTAGCGTGTAGCATGTAGAGTGTAGCGTGTAGGGTGTAGAGTGTAGCGTGTAGGGTGTAGCGTGTAGCGTGTAGCGTGCAGTGTGTAGAGTGTAGCGTATAGCGTGTAGGGTGTAGAGTGTAGGGTGTAGCATGTAGCGTGTAGAGTGTAGCGTGTAGGGTGTAGTGTGTACAGTGTAGGGTGTAGCGTGTAGCATGTAGGGTGTAGGGTGTAGCGTGTAGCGTGTACCGTGTAGCGTATAGAGTGCAGCGTGTAGGGTGTAGAGTGTAGCGTGTAGTGTGTAGCGTGTAGGGTGTAGGGTGTAGCGTGTAGGGTGTAGAGTGTAGCGTGTAGGGTGTAGAGTGTAACATGTAGCGTGTAGGGTGTAGGGCGTAGCGTGTAGCGTGTACCGTGTATCGTGTAGAGTGTAGTGTGTAGGGTGTAGAGTGTAGCGTGTAGGGTGTAGAGTGTAGCGTGTAGCGTGTAGCGTGTAGCGTGTAGAGTGTAATGTGTAGGGTGTAGCGTGTAGAGTGTAGTGTGTGGCGTGCAGGGCGTAGGGTGTAGCGTGTAGGGTGTAGGGTGTACAGTGTAGGGTGTAGCATGTAGGGTGTAGGGTGTAGGGTGTCGCGTGTAGGGTGTAGAGTGTAGCGTGTAGTGTGTACGGTGTAGAGTGTAGGGTATAAGCTGTAGCGTTTAGCGTGTAGAGTGTAGCGTGTAGCGTGTAGCGTGTAGCGTGTAGGGTGTAGAGTGTAGGGTGTAGAGTGTAGCGTGTAGCGTGTAGCGTGTAGGGTGTAGGGTGTAGCGTGTAGGGTGTAGCATGTAGCGTGTAGCGTGTAGCATGTAGAGTAGGGTGTAGGGTGTAGAGTGTAGTGTGTAGAGTGTAGAGTGTAGCGTGTAGAGTGTAAAGTGTAGCGTGTAGGGTGTAGCGTGTAGTGTGTAGCGTGTAGCGCGTAGCGTGTAGAGTGTAGGGTACAGAGTGTAGCGTGTAGAGAGTAGGGAGCAGAGTGTAGAGTGTAGCGTGCAGGGTGTAGGGTGTACAGTGTAGGGTGTAGGGTGTAGCGTGTAGCGTGTAGAGTGTAGGGAGTAGGGTGTAGGGTGTAGCGTGTAGGGTGTAGATTGTAGCGTGTAGCGTGTAGCGTGTAGGGTGTAGCGTGTAGCGTGTAGGGTGTAGCGTGTATCATGTACCGTGTAGCGTGTAGCATGTAGAGTAGGGTGTAGGGTGTAGAGTGTAGCATGTAGGGTGTAGGGTGTAGAGTGTAGGGTGTAGCATGTAGGGTGTAGGGTGTAGCGTGCAGGGTGTAGAGTGTAGCGTGTAGGGTGTACGGTGTAGAGTGTAGGGTATAAGCTGTAGCGTTTAGCGTGTAGAGTGTAGCGTGTAGCGTGTAGGGTGTAGAGTGTAGGGTGTAGAGTGTAGCGTGTAGCGTGTAGCGTGTAGGGTGTAGGGTGAAGCGTGTAGGGTGTAGGGTGTACAGTGTAGGGTGTAGGGTGTAGCGTGTAGAGTTTAGTGTGTGGCGTGCAGGGCATAGGGTGTAGCGTGTAGGGTGTAGAGTGTAGGGTGTAGCATGTAGGGTGTAGGGTGTAGGGTGTAGAGTGTAGGGTGTAGAGTGTAGCATGTAGGGTGTACGGTGTAGAGTGTAGGGTATAAGCTGTAGCGTTTAGCGTGTAGAGTGTAGCGTGTAGCGTGTAGCGTGTAGGGTGTAGGGTGTAGAGTGTAGAGTGTAGCGTTTAGGGTGTAGAGTGTAGCGTGTAGAGAGTAGGGTGTAGGGTGCAGAGTGTAGGGTGTAGGGTGTAGAGTGTAACGTGTAGCGTGTAGGGTGTAGCATGTAGGGTGTAGAGTGTAGGGTGTAGCGTGTAGGGTGTATCGTGTAGCGTGTAGCTTGTAGGGTGTAGGGTGTAGAGTGTAGGTTGTAGCGTGTAGGGTGTAGCGTGTAGCGTGTAGCGTGTAGCGTGTAGGGTGTAGAGTGTAGGATGTAGCATGTAGGGTGTAGCGTGTATCGTGTAGCGTGTAGAGTGTAGCGTCTAGCGTGTAGCGTATAGTGTGTAGCGTGTAGCGTGTAGATTGTAGCGTGTAGGGTGTAGGGTGTAGGGTGTAGCGTGTAGCGTGTAGGGTGTAGGGTGTAGGGTGTAGGGTGTAGCGTGTAGCGTGTAGCGTGTAGAGTGTAGCATGTAGGGTGTAGCAAGTAGCGTGTACCGTGTAGGGTGTAGCGTGTAGCGTGTAGCGTGTAGAGTGTAGCATGTAGGGTGTAGCAAGTAGCGTGTATTGTGTAGGGTGTAGAGTGTAGCGTGTAGCGTGTAGGGTGTCACTTTTTCCTCTGATGAAGACGCTTGAGTAGCGTCGATACGCGTGGGGTTCAGGGCTTCCTTTGTTTTTTTCCCGAGGGACAGGACTTGGGTAACTTATCTTTACAACTGCTATGGAATTACACCTATTTACTTCATGCATGGCCTGGCATTTTTCCAAGCCTTAGGACAATGGATCCTGATTCTTTGTATTTCCACAAGGCGTCTGTATGCATACATTTATCCAAATAACTAGGATTTTGTAGTACTGCAGCATACCTATTTCCCTGATTACCTTTCTATAGGGGTCTGCTTTCATTTGCTTACCAACTGTGCGCACGCATGCTGTGTTGAACAAAATAGGATCCATGATGTATTTCTTCCAGATACTAGGCTGGAGTATATGTTTCCTGTCATAGTACTCAGGGGGTCACAGTTGGCAGTAAACAATAGGCTTCTTATATGTAGATTTGACTAAGATTGGTGTACCCGCATACCTAGCAATTTTTTCTCTCTGGTTATTTCTCCTGTCTCACATATGCTGTAAAGTATTAGCTTCCTTCATTCCCTCGGGTAAAATTACTTATGGCCTATTCAGCCATACTAGTGTTTTAAATGTTTTTAAATGTATGTTTTGCCTGGTTCTGTTTGTGGATTACTATTTTTGTACAATAAAATTGACTATTTAACGTGGATCCCATTGGTTTGCATATCCTTTTCTTTTTGTGTTTAGTGTGTAGCGTGTAACTTAACCCTACACGCTACACGCTACACGCTACACTCTACACCCTACACGCTACACCCTACACTCTACACCGTACACTCTACACGCTACACGCTACACTCTACACCCTACACCCTACACGCTACACGCTACACTCTACACCCTACACTCTACACGCTACACGCTACACGCTACACCCTACACTCTACACGCTACACTCTACACGCTACACGCTACATGCTACACTCTACACTCTACACCCTACACCCTACACCCTACACGCTACACGCTATACTCTACACCCTACTCGCTACACTCTACATGCTACACGCTACACTCTACACTCTACACGCTACACGCTACACTCTACACCCTACACGCAACACGCTACACTCTACACCCTACACGCTACACTCTGCACGCTACACGCTACACCCTACACGCTATACTCTGCACGCTACACGCTACACTCTACACCGTACACGCTACACCCTACACTCTACACCCTACACCCTACACGCTATACCCGACACCCTACACCCTACATGCTTCACCCTACACGCTACACTCTACACTCTACACCCTACACCCTACACGCTACATGCTACACCCTACACGCTACAATCTACACGCTACACCCTTCACCCTACACTCTACACCCTACACCCTACACGCTACACGCTACACCCTACACGCTACACGTTACACTCTACACCCTACACCCTACACCCCACTCTCTACATGCTATACTCTACACCCTACACGCTACACTCTACACCCTACACGCTAAACGCTTTAGCTTATACCCTACACTCTACACCGTACACCCTACACGCTACACTCTACACCCTACATGCTACACCCTACACCCTACACCCTACATGCTACACCCTACACTCTACAACCTACACCCTACACACTACACGCTACACCCTACACCCCACACGCTACACTCTACACGCTACACGCTACACTCTACACCCTACACGCAACACCCTACACCCTACACCCTACAAACTACACGCTACACCCTACACCCTACACCCTACACGCTACACTCTACACCCTACACGCTACACTCTACACTCTACACGCTACATGCTACACTCTACATTCTACACAACACACTCTACACGCTACACTCTACACCCTACACGCTACACTCTACACTCTACACCCTACTCTCTACACGCTACACTCTATACCCTACACTCTACACGCTACACCCTACACCCTACACTCTACATGCTACACCCTACACCCTACACCCTACACTCTACATGCTACACGCTACACGATACATGCTACACGCTACACCCTACACGCTACACGCTACACTCTACACACTACACGCTACACCCTACAGCCTACACCCTACACGCTACACGCTACACTCTACACCCTACACGCTACACCCTACACCCTACACGCTACACGCTACACGCTACACTACACCCTACACGCTACACCCTACACTCTACACCCTACACGCTACACCCTGCACTCTACACGCTACACGCTACACGCTACACGCTACACTCTACACGCTACACGCTACACTCTACACTCTACACCCTACACCCTACACGCTACACGCTATACTCTACACCCTACACGCTACACTCTACACGCTACACGCTACACGCTACACTCTACACGCTACACGCTACACTCTACACCCTACACGCAACACGCTACACTCTACACCCTACACGCTACACTCTGCATTCTACACGCTACACCCTACACCTTGCACGCTACACTCTGCACGCTACACGCTACACTCTACACTCTACACCCTACACCCTACACGCTACACGCTATACTCTACACCCTACACGCTACACTCTACACGCTACACGCTACACTCTACACGCTACACGTTACACTCTACACCCTACACGCTACACTCTACACCCTACACGCTACACTCTGCATTCTACACGCTACACCCTACACCATACACGCTACACCCTACACTCTACACCCTATACTCTACACGCTACACTCTGCACCCTACACTCTACACTCTACACCCTACACCCTACACGCTACACTCTACACCCTGCACCCTACACGCTACACGCTACACCCTACACCCTACACGCTACAATCTACACCCTACACCCTACACGCTACACGCTACACCCTACACTCTACACCCTACACCCTACACGCTACACACTATACTCTACACCCTACACGCTACACCCTACACGCAACACGCTACACTCTACACCCTACACGCTACACTCTGCACGCTACACGCTACACCCTACACCCTACACGCTACACTCTACAGGCTACACTCTACACCATACACGCTACACCCTACACTCTACACCCTACACCCTACACGCTATACCCGACACCCTACACCCTGCATGCTTCACACTACACGCTACACTCTACACTATACACCCTACACCCTACACGCTACATGCTACACCCTACACGCTACACTCTACACCCTACACCCTACACGCTACACACTACACGCTACACGCTACACGCTACACGCTACACCCTACACGCTACACGTTACACTCTACACCCTGCACCCTACACGCTACACGCTACACCCTACACGCTACACGCTACACCCTACACACTACACGTTACACTCTACACCCTACACTCTACACCCTACACTCTACACGCTACACTCTACACCCTACACTCTGCACTCTACACCCTACACCCTACACGCTACAATCTACACCCTACACGCTACACCCTACACCCTACACCCTACACGCTACACGCTACACGCTACACTCTACACCCTACACGCTACACCCTACACTCTACACCCTACACGCTACGCCCTACACTCTACACGCTACACGCTACACTCTACACGCTACACGCTACACTCTACACCCTACACGCAACACGCTACACTCTACACCCTACACGCTACACTCTACATGCTACACGCTACACTCTACACTCTACACACTACACTCTACACCCTACACGCAACACGCTACACTCTACACCCTACACGCTACACTCTGCACGCTACACGCTACACCCTACACGCTATACTCTGCACGCTACACGCTACACTCTACACCATACACGCTACACCCTACACTCTACACCCTACACCCTACACGCTATACCCGACACCCTACACCCTACATGCTTCACCCTACACGCTACACTCTACACTCTACACCCTACACCCTACACGCTACATGCTACACCCTACACGCTACAATCTACACCCTACACCCTACACGCTACACGCTACACGCTACACCCTTCACCCTACACTCTACACCCTACACCCTACACGCTACACGCTACACCCTACACGCTACACCCTACACTCTACACCCTACACCCTACACGCTATACCCGACACCCTACACCCTACATGCTTCACCCTACACGCTACACTCTACACTCTACACCCTACACCCTACACGCTACATGCTACACCCTACACGCTACAATCTACACCCTACACCCTACACGCTACACGCTACACGCTACACCCTTCACCCTACACTCTACACCCTACACCCTACACGCTACACTCTACACCCTACACGCTACACGCTACACCCTACACGCTAAACGCTACACTCCACACCCTACACCCTACATGCTACACGCTACACCCTACACGCTACACATTACACTCTAAACCCTACACTCTACATCCTACACCCTACAATCTACACCCTACACGCTACACTCTACACTCTACACCCTACACCCTACATGCTACACGCTACACTCTACACCCCACACGCTACACGCTACACCCTACAAGCTAAACGCTACAAACTACACGCTACATATTACACTCTACACCCTAGCGTGTAGCGTGTAGGGTGTAGAGTGTAGCGTGTAGCATGTAGCGTGTAGGGTGTAGGGTGTAGAGTGTAGCGTGTAGCGTGTAGGGTGTAGAGTGTAGCGTGTAGGGTGTAGAGTGTAGCATGTAGCGTGTAGGGTGTAGGGTGTAGAGTGTAGAGTGTAGCATGTAGCGTGTAGATTGTAGGGTGTACCGTGTAGGGTGTAGAGTGTAGCATGTAGGGTGTAGGGTGTAGAGTGAAGGTTGTAGCGTGTAGAGTGTAGCGTGTAGCGTGTACGGTGTAGGGTGTAGGGTGTAGCGTGTAGCGTGTAGCTTGTAGGGTGTAGAGTGTAGCGTGTAGCGTGTAGGCTGTAGCGTGTAGGGTGTAGCATGTATCATGTAGGGTGTAGGGTGTAGAGTGTAGCATGTAGCGTGTAGAGTGTAGGGTGTAGCGTGTAGGGTGTAGAGTGTAGCGTGTAGGGTGTAGAGTGTAGCGTGTAGCGTGTAGCGTGTGTAGGGTGTAGGGTGTAGAGTGTAGCGTGTAGCGTGTAGGGTGTAGAGTGTAGGGTGTAGGGTGTAGAGTGTAGCGTGTAGGGTGTAGCGTGTAGGGTTTAGGGTGTAGGGTGTAGAGTGTAGGGTGTTGCGTGTAGGGTGTAGAGTGTAGCGTGTAGCGTGTAGGGTGTAGCGTGTAGAGTGTAGCGTGTAGCGTGTAGGGTGGAGGGTGTAGAGTGTAGGGTGTAGCGTGTAGGGTGTAGAGTGTAGAGTGTAGAGTGTAGCGTGTAGGGTGAAGCATGTAGGGTGTAGGGTGTCGGGTATAGCGTGTAGGGTGTAGGGTGTAGAGTGTAGGGTGTAGCGTGTATGGTGTAGAGTGTAGCGTGTAGCGTGTAGAGTGTAGCGTGTAGGGTGTAGGGTGTAGCGTGTAGCGTGCAGAGTGTAGCGTGTAGGGTGTAGAGTGTAGCGTGTTGCGTGTAGGGTGTAGAGTGTAGCGTGTAGCGTGTAGAGTGTAGAGTGTAGCGTGTAGCGTGTAGAGTGTAGCGGGTAGGGTGTAGAGTGTAGCGAGTAGCGTGTAGGGTGTAGGGTGTAGAGTGTCGGGTGTAGCGTGTAGGGTGTAGAGTGTAGCGTGTAGGGTGTAGGGTGTAGCGTGTAGGGTGTAGAGTGTAGCGTGTAGGGTGTAGCGTGTAGCGTGTAGAGTGTAGCGTGTAGGGTGTAGAGTGTAGCGTGTAGGGTGTAGCGTGTAGCATGTAGAGTGTAGCGTGTAGGGTGTAGAGTGTAGCGTGTAGGGTGTAGCGTGTAGCGTGTAGCGTGCAGGGTGTAGAGTGTAGCGTATAGCGTGTAGGGTGTAGAGTGTAGGGTGTAGCATGTAGCGTGTAGAGTGTAGCGTGTAGGGTGTAGGGTGCAGCGTGTAGCGTTTACCGTGTAGCGTATAGAGTGCAGCGTGTAGGGTGTAGAGTGTAGCGTGTAGTGTGTAGCGTGTAGGGTGTAGGGTGTAGCGTGTAGGGTGTAGAGTGTAGCGTGTAGGGTGTAGAGTGTAACATGTAGCGTGTAGGGTGTAGGGCGTAGCTTGTAGCGTGTACCGTGTAGCGTGTAGAGTGTAGTGTGTAGGGTGTAGAGTGTAGCGTGTAGGGTGTAGAGTGTAGCGTGTAGCGTGTAGCGTGTAGAGTGTAGCGTGTAGGGTGTAGCGTGTAGAGTGTAGTGTGTGGCGTGCAGGGCATAGGGTGTAGCGTGTAGCGTGTAGGGTGTAGAGTGTAGGGTGTAGCATGTAGGGTGTAGGGTGTAGGGTGTAGCGTGTAGCGTGTAGAGTGTAGCGTGTAGGGTGTACGGTGTAGAGAGTATGGTATAAGCTGTAGCGTTTAGCGTGTAGAGTGTAGCGTGTAGCGTGTAGCGTGTAGCGTGTAGGGTGTAGGGTGTGGAGTGTAGCGTGTAGGGTGTAGCGTGTAGGGTGTAGCATGTAGCGTGTAGCGTGTAGCATGTAGAGTAGGGTGTAGGGTGTAGAGTGTAGTGTGTAGAGTGTAGAGTGTAGCGTGTAGAGTGTAAAGTGTAGCGTGTAGGGTGTAGCGTGTAGTGTGTAGCGTGTAGCGCGTAGCGTGTAGAGTGTAGGGTATAGAGTGTAGCGTGTAGAGAGTAGGGAGCAGAGTGTAGAGTGTAGCGTGCAGGGTGTAGGGTGTACAGTGTAGGGTGTAGGGTGTAGCGTGTAGCGTGTAGAGTGTAGGGAGTAGGGTGTAGGGTGTAGCGTGTAGGGTGTAGAGTGTAGCGTGTAGTGTGTAGCGTGTAGGGTGTAGCGTGTAGGGTGTAGCGTGTATCATGTACCGTGTAGCATGTAGAGTAGGGTGTAGGGTGTAGAGTGTAGCGTGTAGGGTGTAGGGTGTAGAGTGTAGGGTGTAGCATGTAGGGTGTAGGGTGTAGGGTGTAGCGTGTAGGGTGTAGAGTGTAGCGTGTAGGGTGTACGGTGTAGAGTGTAGGGTATAAGCTGTAGCGTTTAGCGTGTAGAGTGTAGCGTGTAGCGTGTAGCGTGTAGGGTGTAGAGTGTAGGGTGTAGAGTGTAGCGTGTAGCGTGTAGCGTGTAGGGTGTAGGGTGAAGCGTGTAGGGTGTAGTATGTAGCGTGTAGCGTGTAGCATGTAGAGTAGGGTGTAGGGTGTAGGGTGTAGAGTGTACAGTGTAGGGTGTAGGGTGTAGCGTGTAGCGTGTAGAGTGTAGCGTGTAGGGTGTAGAGTGTAGCGTGTAGGGTGTAGCGTGTAGAGAGTAGGGAGCAGAGTGTAGAGTGTAGCGTGTAGGGTGTAGGGTGTACAGTGTAGGGTGTAGGGTGTAGCGTGTAGCGTGTAGAGTGTAGGGAGTAGGGTGTAGGGTGTAGCGTGTAGGGTGTGGAGTGTAGCGTGTAGCGTGTAGGGTGTAGCGTGTAGCGTGTAGGGTGTAGGGTGTAGAGTGTAGGGTGTAGAGTGTGGAGTGTAGCGTGTAGAGTGTAAAGTGTAGCGTGTAGGGTGTAGCGTGTAGTGTGTAGCGTGTAGCGCGTAGCATGTAGAGTGTAGGGTATAGAGTGTAGCGTGTAGAGAGTAGGGAGCAGAGTGTAGAGTGTAGCGTGTAGGGTGTAGGGTGTACAGTGTAGGGTGTAGGGTGTAGCGTGTAGCGTGTAGAGTGTAGGGAGTAGGGTGTAGGGTGTAGCGTGTAGGGTGTGGAGTGTAGCGTGTAGCGTGTAGGGTGTAGCGTGTAGCGTGTAGGGTGTAGCGTGTATCATGTACCGTGTAGCGTGTAGCATGTAGAGTAGGGTGTAGGGTGTAGAGTGTAGCGTGTAGCGTGTAGTGTGTAGCGTGTAGAGTGTAAAGTGTAGTGTGTAGTGTGTAGTGTGTAGCGTGTAGCGCGTAGCGTGTAGAGTGTAGGGTATAGAGTGTAGCGTGTAGAGAGTAGGGAGTAGAGTGTAGAGTGTAGCGTGTAGGGTGTAGAGTGTAGCGAGTAGCGTGTAGTGTGTAGGGTGTAGGGTGTAGAGTGTAGGGTGTAGCGTGTAGGGTGTAGAGTGTAGCGTGTAGGGTGTAGCGTGTAGCGTGCAGGTGTAGAGTGTAGCGTATAGCGTGTAGGGTGTAGGGTGTAGAGTGTAGGGTGTAGCGTGTAGAGTGTAGCGTGTAGCGTGTAGGGTGTAGGGTGTACAGTGTAGGGTGTAGGGTGTAGCGTGTAGAGTGTAGTGTGTGGCGTGCAGGGCGTAGGGTGTAGCGTGTAGGGTGTAGGGTGTAGAGTGTAGGGTGTAGCATGTAGGGTGTAGGGTGTAGGGTGTAGCGTGTAGGGTGTAGAGTGTAGCATGTAGGGTGTACGGTGTAGAGTGTAGGGTATAAGCTGTAGCGTTTAGCGTGTAGAGTGTAGCGTGTAGCGTGTAGGGTGTAGGGTGTAGAGTGTAGGGTGTAGAGTGTAGAGTGTAGAGAGTAGGGTGTAGGGTGTAGAGTGTAGGGTGTAGGGTGTAGAGTGTAACGTGTAGCGTGTAGGGTGTAGCGTGTAGGGTTTTGAGTGTAGGGTGTAGCGTGTAGGGTGTAGCGTGTAGCGCGTAGGGTGTAGGGTGTAGAGTGTAGGGTGTAGCGTGTAGGGTGTAGCGTGTAGCGTGTAGCGTGTAGCGAGTAGGTTGTAGGGTGTAGAGTGTAGGGTGTAGCGTGTAGGGTGTAGCGTGTATCGTGTAGCGTGTAGAGTGTAGCGTCTAGCGTGTAGCGTATAGTGTGTAGCGTGTAGCGTGTAGATTGTAGCGTGTAGGGTGTAGGGTGTAGGGTGTACCGTGTAGGGTGTAGCGTGTAGAGAGTAGGGAGTAGAGTGTAGAGTGTAGCGTGTAGGGTGTAGGGTGTAGAGTGTAGGGTGTAGCATGTAGGGTGTAGGGTGTAGGGTGTAGCGTGTAGGGTGTAGAGTGTAGCGTGTAGGGTGTACGGTGTAGAGTGTAGGGTATAAGCTGTAGCGTTTAGCGTGTAGAGTGTAGCGTGTAGCGTGTAGCGTGTAGGGTGTAGAGTGTAGGGTGTAGAGTGTAGCGTGTAGCGTGTAGCGTGTAGGGTGTAGGGAGAAGCGTGTAGGGTGTAGCATGTAGCGTGTAGCGTGTAGCATGTAGAGTAGGGTGTAGGGTGTAGGGTGTAGAGTGTAGTGTGTAGAGTGTGGAGTGTAGCGTGTAGAGTGTAAAGTGTAGCGTGTAGTGTGTAGCGTGTAGCGCGTAGCGTGTAGAGTGTAGGGTATAGAGTGTAGCGTGTAGAGAGTAGGGAGCAGAGTGTAGAGTGTAGCGTGTAGGGTGTAGGGTGTACAGTGTAGGGTGTAGGGTGTAGCGTGTAGCGTGTAGAGTGTAGGGAGTAGGGTGTAGGGTGTAGCGTGTAGGGTGTGGAGTGTAGCGTGTAGCGTGTAGGGTGTAGCGTGTAGCGTGTAGGGTGTAGCGTGTATCATGTACCGTGTAGCGTGTAGCATGTAGAGTAGGGTGTAGGGTGTAGAGTGTAGCGTGTAGCGTGTAGTGTGTAGCGTGTAGAGTGTAAAGTGTAGTGTGTAGTGTGTAGTGTGTAGCGTGTAGCGCGTAGCGTGTAGTGTAGGGTATAGAGTGTAGCGTGTAGAGAGTACGGAGTAGAGTGTAGAGTGTAGCGTGTAGGGTGTAGAGTGTAGGGTGTAGCGTGTAGCGTGTAGCGTGTAGGGTGTAGGGTGTAGAGTGTAGGGTGTAGCGTGTAGGGTGTAGCGTGTAGCGTGTAGCGTGTAGCGAGTAGGTTGTAGGGTGTAGAGTGTAGGGTGTAGCGTGTAGGGTGTAGCGTGTATCGTGTAGCGTGTAGAGTGTAGCGTCTAGCGTGTAGCGTATAGTGTGTAGCGTGTAGATTGTAGCGTGTAGGGTGTAGGGTGTAGGGTGTACCGTGTAGGGTGTAGCGTGTAGAGAGTAGGGAGTAGAGTGTAGAGTGTAGCGTGTAGGGTGTAGAGTGTAGCGAGTAGCGTGTAGTGTGTTGGGTGTAGGGTGTAGAGTGTAGGGTGTAGCGTGTAGGGTGTAGAGTGTAGCGTGTAGGGTGTAGCGTGTAGCGTGCAGGTGTAGAGTGTAGCGTATAGCGTGTTGGGTGTAGGGTGTAGAGTGTAGGGTGTAGCGTGTAGAGTGTAGCGTGTAGCGTGTAGGGTGTAGGGTGTACAGTGTAGGGTGTAGGGTGTAGCGTGTAGAGTGTAGTGTGTGGCGTGCAGTGCGTAGGGTGTAGCGTGTAGGGTGTAGGGTGTAGAGTGTAGGGTGTAGCATGTAGGGTGTAGGGTGTAGGGTGTAGCGTGTAGGGTGTAGAGTGTAGCATGTAGGGTGTACGGTGTAGAGTGTAGGGTATAAGCTGTAGCGTTTAGCGTGTAGAGTGTAGCGTGTAGCGTGTAGGGTGTAGGGTGTAGAGTGTAGCGTGTAGGGTGTAGAGTGTAGAGTGTAGAGAGTAGGGTGTAGGGTGTAGAGTGTAGGTTGTAGGGTGTAGAGTGTAACGTGTAGCGTGTAGGGTGTAGCGTGTAGGGTGTAGAGTGTAGGGTGTAGCGTGTAGGGTGTAGCGTGTAGCGTGTAGCGAGTAGGTTGTAGGGTGTAGAGTGTAGGGTGTAGCAAGTAGGGTGTAGCGTGTATCGTGTAGCGTGTAGAGTGTAGCGTCTAGCGTGTAGCGTATAGTGTGTAGCGTGTAGCGTGTAGATTGTAGCGTGTAGGGTGTAGGGTATAGAGTGTAGCGTGTAGAGAGTAGGGAGCAGAGTGTAGAGTGTAGCGTGTAGGGTGTAGGGTGTACAGTGTAGGGTGTAGGGTGTAGCGTGTAGCGTGTAGAGTGTAGGGAGTAGGGTGTAGGGTGTAGCGTGTAGGGTGTGGAGTGTAGCGTGTAGCGTGTAGGGTGTAGCGTGTAGCGTGTAGGGTGTAGCGTGTATCATGTACCGTGTAGCGTGTAGCATGTAGAGTAGGGTGTAGGGTGTAGAGTGTAGCGTGTAGCGTGTAGTGTGTAGCGTGTAGAGTGTAAAGTGTAGTGTGTAGTGTGTAGTGTGTAGCGTGTAGCGCGTAGCGTGTAGTGTAGGGTATAGAGTGTAGCGTGTAGAGAGTACGGAGTAGAGTGTAGAGTGTAGCGTGTAGGGTGTAGAGTGTAGGGTGTAGCGTGTAGCGTGTAGCGTGTAGGGTGTAGGGTGTAGAGTGTAGGGTGTAGCGTGTAGGGTGTAGCGTGTAGCGTGTAGCGTGTAGCGAGTAGGTTGTAGGGTGTAGAGTGTAGGGTGTAGCGTGTAGGGTGTAGCGTGTATCGTGTAGCGTGTAGAGTGTAGCGTCTAGCGTGTAGCGTATAGTGTGTAGCGTGTAGATTGTAGCGTGTAGGGTGTAGGGTGTAGGGTGTACCGTGTAGGGTGTAGCGTGTAGAGAGTAGGGAGTAGAGTGTAGAGTGTAGCGTGTAGGGTGTAGAGTGTAGCGAGTAGCGTGTAGTGTGTTGGGTGTAGGGTGTAGAGTGTAGGGTGTAGCGTGTAGGGTGTAGAGTGTAGCGTGTAGGGTGTAGCGTGTAGCGTGCAGGTGTAGAGTGTAGCGTATAGCGTGTTGGGTGTAGGGTGTAGAGTGTAGGGTGTAGCGTGTAGAGTGTAGCGTGTAGCGTGTAGGGTGTAGGGTGTACAGTGTAGGGTGTAGGGTGTAGCGTGTAGAGTGTAGTGTGTGGCGTGCAGTGCGTAGGGTGTAGCGTGTAGGGTGTAGGGTGTAGAGTGTAGGGTGTAGCATGTAGGGTGTAGGGTGTAGGGTGTAGCGTGTAGGGTGTAGAGTGTAGCATGTAGGGTGTACGGTGTAGAGTGTAGGGTATAAGCTGTAGCGTTTAGCGTGTAGAGTGTAGCGTGTAGCGTGTAGGGTGTAGGGTGTAGAGTGTAGCGTGTAGGGTGTAGAGTGTAGAGTGTAGAGAGTAGGGTGTAGGGTGTAGAGTGTAGGTTGTAGGGTGTAGAGTGTAACGTGTAGCGTGTAGGGTGTAGCGTGTAGGGTGTAGAGTGTAGGGTGTAGCGTGTAGGGTGTAGCGTGTAGCGTGTAGCGAGTAGGTTGTAGGGTGTAGAGTGTAGGGTGTAGCAAGTAGGGTGTAGCGTGTATCGTGTAGCGTGTAGAGTGTAGCGTCTAGCGTGTAGCGTATAGTGTGTAGCGTGTAGCGTGTAGATTGTAGCGTGTAGGGTGTAGGGTGTAGGGTGTACCGTGTAGGGTGTAGCGTGTAGAGTGTAGCATGTAGGGTGTAGCAAGTAGCGTGTATTGTGTAGGGTGTAGAGTGTAGCATGTAGCGTGTAGAGTGTAGGGTGTAGCGGGTAGGGTGTAGAGTGTAGCGTGTAGGGTGTAGAGTGTAGCATGTAGCGTGTAGGGTGTCACTTTTTCCTCTGATGAAGACGCTTGAGTAGCGTCGATACGCGTGGGGTAAAGGGCTTCCTTTGTTTTTTTCCCGAGGGACAGGACTTGGGTAACTTATCTTTACAACTGCTATGGAATTACACCTATTTACTTCATGCATGGCCTGGCATTTTTCCAAGCCTTAGGACAATGGATCCTGATTCTTTGTATTTCCACAAGGCGTCTGTATGCATACATTTATCCAAATAACTAGGATTTTGTAGTACTGCAGCATATCTATTTCCCTGATTACCTTTCTATAGGGGTCTGCTTTCATTTGCTTACCAACTGTGCGCACGCATGCTGTGTTGAACAAAATAGGATCCATGATGTATTTCTTCCAGATACTAGGCTGGAGTATATGTTTCTTGTCATAGTACTCAGGGGGTCACAGTTGGCAGTAAACAATAGGCTTCTTATATGTAGATTTGACTAAGATTGGTGTACCCGCATACCTAGCAATTTTTTCTCTCTGGTTATTTCTCCTGTCTCACATATGCTGTAATGTATTAGCTTCCTTCATTCCCTCGGGTAAAATTACTTATGGCCTATTCAGCCATACTAGTGTTTTAAATGTTTTTAAATGTATGTTTTGCCTGGTTCTGTTTGTGGATTACTATTTTTGTGCAATAAAATTGACTATTTAAGGTGGATCCCATTGGTTTGCATATCCTTTTCTTTTTGTGTTTAGTGTGTAGCGTGTAGCTTAACCCTACACGCTACACGCTACACGCTACACTCTACACCCTACACGCTACACCCTACACTCTACACCGTACACTCTACACGCTACACGCTACACTCTACACCCTACACCCTACACGCTACGCGCTACACTCTACACCCTACACGCTACACTCTACACTCTACATGCTACACGCTACAATCTACACTCTACACGCTACACGCTACACCCTACACCCTACACGCTACATGCTACACTCTACAACCTACACGCTACACGCTACACTCTACACGCTACACGCTACACTCTACACCCTACACTCTACACGCTACATGCTACACTCTACACCCTACACTCTACACGCTACACTGTACACCCTACATGCAACACGCTACACTCTACACCCTACACGCTACACTCTACACGCTACACGCTACATGCTACACTCTACACTCTACACCATACACCCTACACGCTACACACTATACTCTACACCCTACACGCTACACTCTGCACGCTACACGCTACACCCTACACCCTACACGCTACACTCTACACGCTACACTCTACACCATACACGCTACTTCCTACACTCTACACCCTACACCCTACACGCTATACCCGACACCCTACACCCTGCATGCTTCACACTACACGCTACACTATACACCCTACACCCTACACGCTACATGCTACACCCTACACGCTACACTCTACACCCTACACCCTACACGCTACACACTACATGCTACACGCTACACCCTACACGCTACACGCTACACCCTACACGCTACACGTTACACTCTACACCCTACACACTACACCCTACACGCTACACGTTACACTCTACACCCTACACGCTACACTCTACACCCTACACCCTACACGCTACACACTACACGCTACACGCTACACCCCACACGCTACACGCTACACCCTACACGCTACACGTTACACTCTACACCCTACACCCTACACGCTACACCCTACACCCTACACACTACACGTTACACTCTACACCCTACACTCTACACCCTACACTCTACACGCTACACTCTACACCCTACACTCTGCACTCTACACCCTACACCCTACACGCTACACGCTACACTCTACACCCTACACCCTACACGCTACACACTACACGCTACACCCTACACGCTACACGCTACACCCTACACACTACACGTTACACTCTACACCCTGCACCCTACACGCTACACGCTACACCCTACACGCTACACGCTACACCCTACACACTACACGTTACACTCTACACCCTACACTCTACACCCTACACTCTACACGCTACACTCTACACCCTACACTCTGCACTCTACACCCTACACCCTACACACTACACGCTACACTCTACACCCTACACGCTACATGCTACACCCTACACCCTACACCCTACAAGCTACAATCTACACGCTACACGCTACACCCTATACGCTAGACGCTACACTCTACACGCAACACGATACACGCTACACCCTACACGCTACACCCTACACTCTACACCCTACACCCTACACGCTACTCGCTACACCCTACACGCTACACCCTACACTCTACACCCTACACCCTACACTCTACACCCTACACCCTACTCTCTACACGCTATATTCTACACCCTACACGCTACACTCTACACCCTACACGCTACACGCTACACTCTACACCCTAGACGCTACACTCTATACCCTACACTCTACACGCTACACCCTACACCCTACACTCTACATGCTACACCCTACACCCTACACCCTACACTCTACATGCTACACGCTACACGCTACATGCTACACGCTACACCATACACGCTACACGCTACACACTACATGCTACACCCTACACCCTACACCCTACACGCTACACGCTACACTCTACACCCTACACGCTACACCCTACACCCTACACCCTACACGCTACACACTACACTCTACACCCTACACGCTACACCCTACACTTTACACCCTACACGCTACACCCTACACTCTACACCCTACATGCTATACGCTACACTCTACACCCTGCACGCTACACGCTACACCCTACACGCTACACTCTACACCCTACACGCTACACCCTACACTCCACACCCTACACCCTACATGCTACACGCTACACCCTACACGCTACACATTACACTCTAAACCCTACACTCTACATCCTACACCCTACACTCTACACCATACACGCTACACTCTACACTCTACACCCTACACCCTACATGCTACACGCTACACGCTACACTCTACACCCTACACGCTACCCGCTACACCCTACAAGCTAAACGCTACAAACTACACGCTACATATTACACTCTACACCCTAGCATGTAGCGTGTAGGGTGTAGAGTGTAGCGTGTAGCATGTAGCGTGTAGGGTGTATGGTGTAGAGTGTAGCATGTAGCGTGTAGGGTGTAGAGTGTAGCGTGTAGGGTGTAGAGTGTAGCATGTAGCGTGTAGGGTGTAGGGTGTAGAGTGTAGAGTGTAGCATGTAGCGTGTAGATTGTAGGGTGTACCGTGTAGGGTGTAGAGTGTAGCATGTAGAGTGTAGGGTGTAGAGTGAAGGGTGTAGCGTGTAGAGTGTAGCGTGTAGCGTGTACGGTGTAGGGTGTAGAGTGTAGGGTGTAGCGTGTAGCGTGTAGCTTGTAGGGTGTAGAGTGTAGCGTGTAGCGTGTAGGCTGTAGCGTGTAGGGTGTAGCATGTATCGTGTAGGGTGTAGAGTGTAGCATGTAGCGTGTAGAGTGTAGGGTGTAGCGTGTAGCGTGTGTAGGGTGTAGGGTGTAGAATGTAGCGTGTAGCGTGTAGGGTGTAGAGTGTAGGGTGTAGGGTGTAGAGTGTAGCGTGTAGGGTGTAGCGTGTAGGGTTTAGGGTGTAGGGTGTAGAGTGTAGGGTGTTGCGTGTAGGGTGTAGAGTGTAGCGTGTAGGGTGTAGCGTGTAGAGTGTAGCGTGTAGCGTGTAGGGTGGAGAGTGTAGAGTGTAGGGTGTAGCGTGTAGGGTGTAGAGTGTAGCGTTTAGGGTGTAGAGTGTAGCGTGTAGCGTGCAGGGTGTAGAGTGTAGCATATAGCGTGTAGGGTGTAGGATGTAGAGTGTAGCATGTAGGGTGTAGAGTGTAGCGTGTAGAGTGTAGCATGTAGCGTGTAGGGTGTAGAGTGTAGAGTGTAGCGTGTAGGGTGAAGCATGTAGGGTGTAGGGTGTCGGGTATAGCGTGTAGGGTGTAGGGTGTAGAGTGTAGGGTGTAGCGTGTATGGTGTAGAGTGTAGCGTGTAGCGTGTAGAGTGTAGTGTGTAGGGTGTAGGGTGTAGCGTGTAGCGTGCAGAGTGTAGCGTGTAGGGTGTAGAGTGTAGCGTGTTGCGTGTAGGGTGTAGAGTGTAGCGTGTAGAGTGTAGAGTGTAGCGTGTAGCGTGTAGAGTGTAGCGGGTAGGGTGCAGAGTGTAGCGAGTAGCGTGTAGGGTGTAGGGTGTAGAGTGTAGGGTGTAGCATGTAGGGTGTAGAGTGTAGCGTGTAGGGTGTAGGGTGTAGAGTGTAGCGTGTAGGGTGTAGCGTGTAGCATGTAGCGTGTAGCGTGTAGCATGTAGAGTGTAGCGTGTAGGGTGTAGAGTGTAGCGTGTAGGGTGTAGCGTGTAGCGTGCAGGGTGTAGAGTGTAGCGTATAGCGTGTAGGGTGTAGAGTGTAGGGTGTAGCATGTAGCGTGTAGAGTGTAGCGTGTAGGGTGTAGGGTGTACAGTGTAGGGTGTAGCGTGTAGCGTGTACCGTGTAACGTATAGAGTGCAGCGTGTAGGGTGTAGAGTGTAGCGTGTAGTGTGTAGCGTGTAGGGTGTAGGGTGTAGCGTGTAGGGTGTAGAGTGTAGCGTGTAGGGTGTAGAGTGTAACATGTAGCGTGTAGGGTGTAGGGCGTAGCGTGTAGCGTGTACCGTGTAGCGTGTAGAGTGTAGTGTGTAGGGTGTAGAGTGTAGCGTTTAGGGTGTAGAGTGTAGCGTGTAGCGTGTAGCGTGTAGAGTGTAGCGTGTAGGGTGTAGCGTGTAGAGTGTAGTGTGTGGCGTGCAGGGCGTAGGGTGTAGCGTGTAGGGTGTAGGGTGTAGAGTGTAGGGTGTAGCATGTAGGGTGTAGGGTGTAGGGTGTAGCGTGTAGGGTGTAGAGTGTAGCGTGTAGGGTGTACGGTGTAGAGTGTAGGGTATAAGCTGTAGCGTTTAGCGTGTAGAGTGTAGCGTGTAGCGTGTAGCGTGTAGCGTGTAGGGTGTAGAGTGTAGGGTGTAGAGTGTAGCGTGTAGCGTGTAGCGTGTAGGGTGTAGGGTGTAGCGTGTAGGGTGTAGCATGTAGCGTGTAGCGTGTAGCGTGTAGCATGTAGTGTAGGGTGTAGGGTGTAGAGTGTAGTGTGTAGAGTGTAGAGTGTAGCGTGTAGAGTGTAAAGTGTAGCGTGTAGGGTGTAGCGTGTAGTGTGTAGCGTGTAGCGCGTAGCGTGTAGAGTGTAGGGTATAGAGTGTAGCGTGTAGAGAGTAGGGAGCAGAGTGTAGAGTGTAGCGTGCAGGGTGTAGGGTGTACATTGTAGGGTGTAGGGTGTAGCGTGTAGCGTGTAGAGTGTAGGGAGTAGGGTGTAGGGTGTAGCGTGTAGGGTGTAGAGTGTAGCGTGTAGCGTGTAGGGTGTAGCGTGTAGCGTGTAGGGTGTAGCGTGTATCATGTACCGTGTAGCGTGTAGCATGTAGAGTAGGGTGTAGGGTGTAGAGTGTAGCATGTAGGGTGTAGGGTGTAGAGTGTAGGGTGTTGCATGTAGGGTGTAGGGTGTAGGGTGTAGTGTGCAGGGTGTAGAGTGTAGCGTGTAGGGTGTACGGTGTAGAGTGTAGGGTATAAGCTGTAGCGTTTAGAGTGTAGAGTGTAGCGTGTAGCGTGTAGCGTGTAGGGTGTAGAGTGTAGGGTGTAGAGTGTAGCGTGTAGCGTGTAGCGTGTAGGGTGTAGGGTGAAGCGTGTAGGGTGTAGCGTGTAGCATGTAGAGTAGGGTGTAGGGTGTAGGGTGTAGAGTGTAGTGTGTAGAGTGTGGAGTGTAGCGTGTAGAGTGTAAAGTGTAGCGTGTAGGGTGTAGCGTGTAGTGTGTAGCGTGTAGCGCGTAGCGTGTAGAGTGTAGGGTATAGAGTGTAGCGTGTAGAGAGTAGGGAGCAGAGTGTAGAGTGTAGCATGTAGGGTGTAGGGTGTACAGTGTAGGGTGTAGGGTGTAGCGTGTAGCGTGTAGAGTGTAGGGAGTAGGGTGTAGGGTGTAGCGTGTAGGGTGTGGAGTGTAGCGTGTAGCGTGTAGGGTGTAGCGTGTAGCGTGTAGGGTGTAGCGTGTATCATGTACCGTGTAGCGTGTAGCATGTAGAGTAGGGTGTAGGGTGTAGAGTGTAGGGTGTAGAGTGTAGGGTGTAGCGTGTAGGGTGTAGCGTGTAGAGTGTAGCGTGTAGGGTGTAGGGTGTAGCGTGTAGCGTGCAGAGTGTAGCGTGTAGGGTGTAGAGTGTAACGTGTTGCGTGTAGGGTGTAGAGTGTAGCGTGTAGCATGTAGAGTGTAGAGTGTAGCGTGTAGCGTGTAGAGTGTAGCGGGTAGGGTGTAGAGTGTAGCGAGTAGCGTGTAGGGTGTAGGGTGTAGAGTGTAGGGTGTAGCGTCTAGGGTGTAGAGTGTGGCGTGTAGGGTGTAGGGTGTAGCGTGTAGGGTGTAGGGTGTAGAGTGTAGCGTGTAGGGTGTAGCGTGTAGCGTGTAGAGTGTAGCGTGTAGGGTGTAGAGTGTAGCGTGTAGGGTGTAGCGTGTAGCGTGTAGCATGTAGAGTGTAGCGTGTAGGGTGTAGAGTGTAGCGTGTAGAGTGTAGCGTGTAGGGTGTAAGGTGTAGCGTGTAGCGTTTACCGTGTAGCGTATAGAGTGCAGCGTGTAGGGTGTAGAGTGTAGCGTGTAGTGTGTAGCGTGTAGGGTGTAGGGTGTAGAGTGTAGGGTGTAGAGTGTAGCGTGTAGGGTGTAGAGTGTAACATGTAGCGTGTAGGGTGTAGGGCGTAGCGTGTAGCGTGTACCGTGTAGCGTGTAGAGTGTAATGTGTAGGGTGTAGAATGTAGCGTGTAGGGTGTAGAGTGTAGCGTGTAGCGTGTAGCGTGTAGAGTGTAGCGTGTAGGGTGTAGCGTGTAGAGTGTAGTGTGTGGCGTGCAGGGCATAGGGTGTAGCGTGTAGCGTGTAGGGTGTAGGGTGTAGAGTGTAGGGTGTAGCATGTAGGGTGTAGGGTGTAGGGTGTAGCGTGTAGCGTGTAGAGTGTAGCGTGTAGGGTGTACGGTGTAGAGAGTGTGGTATAAGCTGTAGCGTTTAGCGTGTAGAGTGTAGCGTGTAGCGTGTAGCGTGTAGCGTGTAGCGTGTAGGGTGTAGAGTGTAGGATGTGGAGTGTAGCGTGTAGGGTGTAGGGTGTAGCGTGTAGGGTGTAGCATGTAGCGTGTAGCATGTAGAGTAGGGTGTAGGGTGTAGAGTGTAGCGTGTAGAGTGTAAAGTGTAGCGTGTAGGGTGTAGCTTGTAGTGTGTAGCGTGTAGCGCGTAGCGTGTAGAGTGTAGGGTATAGAGTGTAGCGTGTAGAGAGTAGGGAGCAGAGTGTAGAGTGTAGCGTGCAGAGTGTAGGGTGTACAGTGTAGGGTGTAGGGTGTAGCGTGTAGCATGTAGAGTGTAGGGAGTAGGGTGTAGGGTGTAGCGTGTAGGGTGTAGAGTGTAGGGTGTAGCGTGTATCATGTACCGTGTAGCGTGTAGCATGTAGAGTAGGGTGTAGGGTGTAGAGTGTAGCGTGTAGGGTGTAGGGTGTAGAGTGTAGGGTGTAGCATGTAGGGTGTAGGGTGTAGGTGTAGCGTGTACAGTGTAGGGTGTAGAGTGTAGGGTGTAGCGTGTAGCGTGTAGCTTGTAGGGTGTAGCATGTATCGTGTAGGGTGTAGAGTGTAGCATGTAGCGTGTAGAGTGTAGGGTGTAGCGTGTAGCGTGTGTAGGGTGTAGGGTGTAGAGTGTAGCGTGTAGCGTGTAGGGTGTAGAGTGTAGGGTGTAGGGTGTAGAGTGTAGCATGTAGGGTGTAGCGTGTAGGATTTAGGGTGTAGGGTGTAGAGTGTAGGGTGTTGCGTGTAGGGTGTAGGGTGTAGAGTGTAGCGTGTAGCGTGCAGGGTGTAGAGTGTAGCGTATAGCGTGTAGGGTGTAGGATGTAGAGTGTAGCGTGTAGGGTGTAGAGTGTAGCGTGTAGAGTGTAGCATGTAGCGTGTAGGTTGTAGAGTGTAGAGTGTAGCGTGTAGGGTGAAGCATGTAGGGTGTAGGGTGTCGGGTATAGCGTGTAGGGTGTAGGGTGTAGAGTGTAGGGTGTAGCGTGTATGGTGTAGAGTGTAGCGTGTAGCGTGTAGAGTGTAGCGTGTAGGGTGTAGGGTGTAGCGTGTAGCGTGCAGAGTGTAGCGTGTAAGGTGTAGAGTGTAGCGTGTTGCGTGTAGGGTGTAGAGTGTAGCGTGTAGCGTGTAGAGTGTAGAGTGTAGCGTGTAGCGTGTAGCGTGTAGAGTGTAGCGGGTAGGGTGTAGGGTGTAGGGTGTAGAGTGTAGCGTGTAGGGTGTAGCGTGTAGCATGTAGCGTGTAGCGTGTAGCATGTAGAGTGTAGCGTGTAGGGTGTAGAGTGTAGCGTGTAGGGTGTAGCGTGTAGCGTGCAGGATGTAGAGTGTAGCGTATAGCGTGTAGGGTGTAGAGTGTAGGGTGTAGCAGGTAGCGTGTAGAGTGTAGCGTGTAGGGTGTAGGGTGTACAGTGTAGGGTGTAGCGTGTAGCATGTAGGGTGTAGGGTGTAGCGTGTAGCGTGTACCGTGTAGCGTATAGAGTGCAGCGTGTAGGGTGTAGAGTGTAGCGTGTAGTGTGTAGCGTGTAGGGTGTAGGGTGTAGCGTGTAGGGTGTAGAGTGTAGCGTGTAGGGTGTAGAGTGTAACATGTAGCGTGTAGGGTGTAGGGCGTAGCGTGTAGCGTGTACCGTGTAGCGTGTAGAGTGTAGTGTGTAGGGTGTAGAGTGTAGCGTGTAGGGTGTAGAGTGTAGCGTGTAGCGTGTAGCGTGTAGAGTGTAGCGTGTAGGGTGTAGCGTGTAGAGTGTAGTGTGTGGCGTGCAGGGCGTAGGGTGTAGCGTGTAGGGTGTAGGGTGTAGAGTGTAGGGTGTAGCATGTAGGGTGTAGGGTGTAGCGTGTAGGGTGTAGAGTGTAGCGTGTAGGGTGTACGGTGTAGAGTGTAGGGTATAAGCTGTAGCGTTCAGCGTGTAGAGTGTAGCGTGTAGCGTGTAGCGTGTAGCGTGTAGGGTGTAGAGTGTAGGGTGTAGAGTGTAGCGTGTAGCGTGTAGGGTGTAGGGTGTAGCGTGTAGGGTGTAGCATGTAGCGTGTAGAGTGTAGGGTGTACGGTGTAGAGTGTAGGGTATTAGCTGTAGCGTTTAGCGTGTAGAGTGTATCGTGTAGCGTGTAGCGTGTAGCGTGTAGCGTGTAGGGTGTAGAGTGTAGGGTGTAGAGTGTAGCGTGTAGTGTGTAGCGTGTAGGGTGTAGGGTGTAGCGTGTAGAGTGTAGCATGTAGCGTGTAGCGTGTAGCATGTAGAGTAGGGTGTAGCGTGCAGTGTGTAGCGTGTAGCGCGTAGCGTGTAGAGTGTAGGGTATAGAGTGTAGCGTGTAGAGAGTAGGGAGCAGAGTGTAGAGTGTAGCGTGCATGGTGTAGGGTGTACAGTGTAGGGTGTAGGGTGTAGCGTGTAGCGTGTAGAGTGTAGGGAGTAGGGTGTAGGGTGTAGCGTGTAGGGTGTAGAGTGTAGCGTGTATCATGTACCGTGTAGCGTGTAGCATGTAGAGTAGGGTGTAGGGTGTAGAGTGTAGCATGTAGGGTGTAGGGTGTAGAGTGTAGGGTGTAGCATGTAGGGTGTAGGGTGTAGGGTGTAGCGTGCAGGGTGTAGAGTGTAGCGTGTAGGGTGTACGGTGTAGAGTGTAGGGTATAAGCTGTAGCGTTTAGCGTGTAGAGTGTAGCGTGTACCGTGTAGCGTGTAGGGTGTAGAGTGTAGGGTGTAGAGTGTAGCGTGTAGCGTGTAGCGTGTAGCGTGTAGGGTGTAGGGTGAAGCGTGTAGGGTGTAGCATGTAGCGTGTAGCGTGTAGCATGTAGAGTAGGGTGTAGGGTGTAGGGTGTAGAGTGTAGTGTGTAGAGTGTGGAGTGTAGCGTGTAGAGTGTAAAGTGTAGCGTGTAGGATGTAGTAGCGTGTAGTGTGTAGCGTGTAGCGCGTAGCGTGTAGAGTGTAGGGTATAGAGTGTAGCGTGTAGAGAGTAGGGAGCAGAGTGTAGAGTGTAGCATGTAGGGTGTAGGGTGTACAGTGTAGGGTGTAGGGTGTAGCGTGTAGCGTGTAGAGTGTAGGGAGTAGGGTGTAGGGTGTAGCGTGTAGGGTGTGGAGTGTAGCGTGTAGCATGTAGGGTGTAGCGTGTAGCGTGTAGGGTGTAGCGTGTATCATGTACCGTGTAGCGTGTAGCATGTAGAGTAGGGTGTAGGGTGTAGAGTGTAGCGTGTAGCGTGTAGTGTGTAGCGTGTAGAGTGTAAAGTGTAGCGTGTAGTGTGTAGTGTGTAGCGTGTAGTGCGTAGCGTGTAGAGTGTAGGGTATAGAGTGTAGCGTGTAGAGAGTAGGGAGTAGAGTGTAGAGTGTAGCGTGTAGGGTGTAGAGTGTAGCGAGTAGCGTGTAGTGTGTAGGGTGTAGGGTGTAGAGTGTAGGGTGTAGCGTGTAGGGTGTAGAGTGTAGCGTGTAGGGTGTAGCGTGTAGCGTGCAGGGTGTAGAGTGTAGCGTATAGCGTGTAGGGTGTAGGGTGTAGAGTGTAGGGTGTAGCGTGTAGAGTGTAGCGTGTAGCGTGTAGGGTGTAGGGTGTACAGTGTAGGGTGTAGGGTGTAGCGTGTAGAGTTTAGTGTGTGGC
This sequence comes from Ranitomeya variabilis, assembly GCF_051348905.1. Classification (NCBI taxonomy): domain Eukaryota; kingdom Metazoa; phylum Chordata; class Amphibia; order Anura; family Dendrobatidae; genus Ranitomeya; species Ranitomeya variabilis. Next base: position 764,758 of record NW_027508065.1, read on the forward strand.
GTGCAGGGCATAGGGTGTAGCGTGTAGGGTGTAGGGTGTAGAGTGTAGGGTGTAGCATGTAGGGTGTAGGGTGTAGGGTGTAGCGTGTAGGGTGTAGAGTGTAGCATGTAGGGTGTACGGTGTAGAGTGTAGGGTATAAGCTGTAGCGTTTAGCGTGTAGAGTGTAGCGTGTAGCGTGTAGCGTGTAGGGTGTAGGGTGTAGAGTGTAGAGTGTAGCGTGTAGGGTGTAGAGTGTAGCGTGTAGAGAGTAGGGTGTAGGGTGCAGAGTGTAGGGTGTAGGGTGTAGAGTGTAACGTGTAGCGTGTAGGGTGTAGCGTGTAGGGTGTAGAGTGTAGGGTGTAGCGTGTAGGGTGTATCGTGTAGCGTGTAGCGTGTAGGGTGTAGGGTGGAGTGTAGGGTGTAGCGTGTAGGGTGTAGCGTGTAGCGTGTAGCGTGTAGGGTGTAGGGTGTAGAGTGTAGGATGTAGCGTGTAGGGTGTAGCGTGTATCGTGTAGCGTGTAGAGTGTAGCGTCTAGCGTGTAGCGTATAGTTTGTAGCGTTTAGCGTGTAGATTGTAGCGTGTAGGGTGTAGGGTGTAGGGTGTAGAGTGTAGCGTGTAGGGTGTACGGTGTAGAGTGTAGGGTATAAGCTGTAGCGTTTAGCGTGTAGAGTGTAGCGTGTAGCGTGTAGCGTGTAGCGTGTAGGGTGTAGAGTGTAGGGTGTAGAGTGTAGCGTGTAGCGTGTAGCGTGTAGGGTGTAGGGTGTAGCGTGTAGGGTGTAGCATGTAGCGTGTAGCGTGTAGCGTGTAGCATGTAGAGTAGGGTGTAGGGTGTAGAGTGTAGTGTGTAGAGTGTAGAGTGTAGCGTGTAGAGTGTAAAGTGTAGCGTGTAGGGTGTAGCGTGTAGTGTGTAGCGTGTAGCGCGTAGCGTGTAGAGTGTAGGGTATAGAGTGTAGCGTGTAGAGAGTAGGGAGCAGAGTGTAGAGTGTAGCGTGCAGGGTGTAGGGTGTACAGTGTAGGGTGTAGGGTGTAGCGTGTAGCGTGTAGAGTGTAGGGAGTAGGGTGTAGGGTGTAGCGTGTAGGGTGTAGAGTGTAGCGTGTAGGGTGTAGCGTGTAGTGTGTAGGGTGTAGCGTGTATCATGTACCGTGTAGCGTGTAGCATGTAGAGTAGGGTGTAGGGTGTAGAGTGTAGCATGTAGGGTGTAGGGTGTAGAGTGTAGGCTGTAGCATGTAGGGTGTAGGGTGTAGGGTGTAGCGTGCAGGGTGTAGAGTGTAGCGTGTAGGGTGTACGGTGTAGAGTGTAGGGTATAAGCTGTAGCGTTTAGAGTGTAGAGTGTAGTGTGTAGCGTGTAGCGTGTAGGGTGTAGAGTGTAGGGTGTAGAGTGTAGCGTGTAGCGTGTAGGGTGTAGGGTGAAGCGTGTAGGGTGTAGCGTGTAGCATGTAGAGTAGGGTGTAGGGTGTAGGGTGTAGAGTGTAGTGTGTAGAGTGTGGAGTGTAGCGTGTAGAGTGTAAAGTGTAGCGTGTAGGGTGTAGCGTGTAGTGTGTAGCGTGTAGCGCGTAGCGTGTAGAGTGTAGGGTATAGAGTGTAGCGTGTAGAGAGTAGGGAGCAGAGTGTAGAGTGTAGCATGTAGGGTGTAGGGTGTACAGTGTAGGGTGTAGGGTGTAGCGTGTAGCGTGTAGAGTGTAGGGAGTAGGGTGTAGGGTGTAGCGTGTAGGGTGTGGAGTGTAGCGTGTAGCGTGTAGGGTGTAGCGTGTAGCGTGTAGGGTGTAGCGTGTATCATGTACCGTGTAGCGTGTAGCATGTAGAGTAGGGTGTAGGGTGTAGAGTGTAGCGTGTAGCGTGTAGTGTGTAGCGTGTAGAGTGTAAAGTGTAGCGTGTAGTGTGTAGTGTGTAGCGTGTAGCGCGTAGCGTGTAGAGTGTAGGGTATAGAGTGTAGCGTGTAGAGAGTAGGGAGTAGAGTGTAGAGTGTAGCGTGTAGGGTGTAGAGTGTAGCGAGTAGCGTGTAGTGTGTAGGGTGTAGGGTGTAGAGTGTAGGGTGTAGCGTGTAGGGTGTAGAGTGTAGCGTGTAGGGTGAAGCATGTAGGGTGTAGGGTGTCGGGTATAGCGTGTAGGGTGTAGGGTGTAGAGTGTAGGGTGTAGCGTGTATGGTGTAGAGTGTAGCGTGTAGGGTGTAGAGTGTAGCGTGTTGCGTGTAGGGTGTAGAGTGTAGCGTGTAGCGTGTAGAGTGTAGAGTGTAGCGTGTAGCGTGTAGAGTGTAGCGGGTAGGGTGTAGAGTGTAGCGAGTAGCGTGTAGGGTGTAGGGTGTAGTGTAGGGTGTAGCGTGTAGGGTGTAGAGTGTAGCGTGTAGGGTGTAGGGTGTAGGGTGTAGAGTGTAGCGTGTAGGGTGTAGCGTGTAGCGTGTAGCGTGCAGGGTGTAGAGTGTAGCGTATAGCGTGTAGGGTGTAGAGTGTAGGGTGTAGCATGTAGCGTGTAGAGTGTAGCGTGTAGGGTGTAGGGTGTACAGTGTAGGGTGTAGCGTGTAGCATGTAGGGTGTAGGGTGTAGCGTGTAGCGTGTACCGTGTAGCGTATAGAGTGCAGCGTGTAGGGTGTAGAGTGTAGCGTGTAGTGTGTAGAGTGTAGGGTGTAGGGTGTAGCGTGTAGGGTGTAGAGTGTAGCGTGTAGGGTGTAGAGTGTAACATGTAGCGTGTAGGGTGTAGGGCGTAGCGTGTAGCGTGTAACCTGTAGCGTGTAGAGTGTAGTATGTAGGGTGTAGAGTGTAGCGTGTAGGGTGTAGAGTGTAGCGTGTAGCGTGTAGCGTGTAGAGTGTAGCGTGTAGGGTGTAGCGTGTAGAGTGTAGTGTGTGGCGTGCAGGGCGTAGGGTGTAGCGTGTAGGGTGTAGGGTGTAGAGTGTAGGGTGTAGCATGTAGGGTGTAGGGTGTAGGGTGTAGCGTGTAGGGTGTAGAGTGTAGCGTGTAGGGTGTACGGTGTAGAGTGTAGGGTATAAGCTGTAGCGTTTAGCGTGTAGAGTGTAGCGTGTAGCGTGTAGCGTGTAGCGTGTAGGGTGTAGAGTGTAGGGTGTAGAGTGTAGCGTGTAGCGTGTAGCGTGTAGGGTGTAGGGTGTAGCGTGTAGGGTGTAGCATGTAGCGTGTAGCGTGTGGCATGTAGAGTAGGGTGTAGGGTGTAGAGTGTAGTGTGTAGAGTGTAGCGTGTAGAGTGTAAAGTGTAGCGTGTAGGGTGTAGCGTGTAGTGTGTAGCGTGTAGCGCGTAGCGTGTAGAGTGTAGGGTATAGAGTGTAGCGTGTAGAGAGTAGGGAGCAGAGTGTAGAGTGTAGCGTGTAGAGTGTAGGGAGTAGGGTGTAGGGTGTAGCGTGTAGGTTGTAGAGTGTAGCGTGTAGCGTGTAGCGTGTAGGGTGTAGCGTGTAGCGTGTAGCGTGTAGCGTGTAGGGTGTAGCGTGTATCATGTACCGTGTAGCGTGTAGCATGTAGAGTAGGGTGTAGGGTGTAGAGTGTAGCATGTAGGGTGTAGGGTGTAGAGTGTAGGGTGTAGCATGTAGGGTGTAGGGTGTAGGGTGTAGCGTGCAGGGTGTAGAGTGTAGCGTGTAGGGTGTACGGTGTAGAGTGTAGGGTATAAGCTGTAGCGTTTAGCGTGTAGAGTGTAGCGTGTAGCGTGTAGCGTGTAGGGTGTAGAGTGTAGGGTGTAGGGTGTAGCATGTAGCGTGTAGCGAGTAGCATGTAGAGTAGGGTGTAGGGTGTAGGGTGTAGAGTGTAGTGTGTAGAGTGTGGAGTGTAGCGTGTAGAGTGTAAAGTGTAGCGTGTAGGGTGTAGCGTGTAGTGTGTAGCGTGTAGCGCGTAGCGTGTAGAGTGTAGGGTATAGAGTGTAGCGTGTAGAGAGTAGGGAGCAGAGTGTAGAGTGTAGCATGTAGGGTGTAGGGTGTACAGTGTAGGGTGTAGGGTGTAGCGTGTAGCGTGTAGAGTGTAGGGAGTAGGGTGTAGGGTGTAGCGTGTAGGGTGTGGAGTGTAGCGTGTAGCGTGTAGGGTGTAGCGTGTAGCATGTAGGGTGTAGCGTGTATCATGTACCGTGTAGCGTGTAGCATGTAGAGTAGGGTGTAGGGTGTAGAGTGTAGCGTGTAGTGTGTAGCGTGTAGAGTGTAAAGTGTAGCGTGTAGTGTGTAGTGTGTAGCGTGTAGCGCGTAGCGTGTAGAGTGTAGGGTATAGAGTGTAGCGTGTAGAGAGTAGGGAGTAGAGTGTAGAATGTAGCGTGTAGGGTGTAGAGTGTAGCGAGTAGCGATTAGTGTGTAGGGTGTAGGGTGTAGAGTGTAGGGTGTAGCGTGTAGGGTGTAGTGTGTAGCGTGTAGGGTGTAGCGTGTAGCGTGTAGGGTGTAGGGTGTAGAGTGTAGGGTGTAGCGTGTAGAGTGTAGCGTGTATCGTGTAGGGTGTAGGGTGTACAGTGTAGGGTGTAGGGTGTAGCGTGTAGAGTGTAGTGTGTGGCGTGCAGGGCATAGGGTGTAGCGTGTAGGGTGTAAGGTGTAGAGTGTAGGGTGTAGCGTGTAGCGTGCAGGGTGTAGAGTGTAGCGTATAGCGTGTAGGGTGTAGGGTGTAGAGTGTAGGGTGTAGCGTGTAGAGTGTAGCGTGTAGCGTGTAGGGTGTAGGGTGTACAGTGTAGGGTGTAGGGTGTAGCGTGTAGAGTGTAGTGTGTGGCGTGCAGGGCATAGGGTGTAGCGTGTAGGGTGTAAGGTGTAGAGTGTAGGGTGTAGCATGTAGGGTGTAGATTGTAGGGTGTACCGTGTAGGGTGTAGAGTGTAGCATGTAGGGTGTAGGGTGTAGAGTGAAGGGTGTAGCGTGTAGAGTGTAGCGTGTAGCGTGTACGGTGTAGGGTGTAGAGTGTAGGGTGTAGCGTGTATCGTGTAGCTTGTAGGGTGTAGAGTGTAGCGTGTAGCGTGTAGGCTGTAGCGTGTAGGGTGTAGCATGTATCGTGTAGGGTGTAGGGTGTAGAGTGTAGCATGTAGCGTGTAGAGTGTAGGGTGTAGCGTGTAGGGTGTAGAGTGTAGCGTGTAGGGTGTAGAGTGTAGCGTGTAGCGTGTAGCGTGTGTAGGGTGTAGGGTGTAGAGTGTAGCGTGTAGCGTGTAGGGTGTAGAGTGTAGGGTGTAGGGTGTAGAGTGTAGCGTGTAGGGTGTAGCGTGTAGGGTTTAGGGTGTAGGGTGTAGAGTGTAGGGTATTGCGTGTAGGGTGTAGAGTGTAGCGTGTAGCGTGTAGGGTGTAGCGTGTAGAGTGTAGCGTGTAGCGTGTAGGGTGGAGGGTGTAGAGTGTAGGGTGTAGCGTGTAGGGTGTAGATTGTAGCGTGTAGGGTGTAGAGTGTAGCGTGTAGCGTGCAGGGTGTAGAGTGTAGCGTATAGCGTGTAGGGTGTAGGATGTAGAGTGTAGCGTGTAGGGTGTAGAGTGTAGCGTGTAGGGTGTAGCATGTAGCGTGTAGGGTGTAGGGTGTAGAGTGTAGAGTGTAGCGTGTAGGGTGAAGCATGTAGGGTGTAGGGTGTCGGGTATAGCGTGTAGGGTGTAGGGTGTAGAGTGTAGGGTGTAGCGTGTATGGTGTAGAGTGTAGCGTGTAGCGTGTAGAGTGTAGCGTGTAGGGTGTAGGGTGTAGCGTGTAGCGTGCAGAGTGTAGCGTGTAGGGTGTAGAGTGTAACATGTTGCGTGTAGGGTGTAGAGTGTAGCGTGTAGCATGTAGAGTGTAGAGTGTAGCGTGTAGCGTGTAGAGTGTAGCGGGTAGGGTGTAGAGTGTAGCGAGTAGCGTGTAGGGTGTAGAGTGTAGGGTGTAGCGTGTAGGGTGTAGAGTGTAGCGTGTAGGGTGTAGGGTGTAGCGTGTAGGGTGTAGAGTGTAGCGTGTAGGGTGTAGCGTGTAGCGTGTAGCATGTAGAGTGTAGCGTGTAGGGTGTAGAGTGTAGCGTGTAGGGTGTAGCGTGTAGCGTGTAGCGTGCAGGGTGTAGAGTGTAGCGTATAGCGTGTAGGGTGTGGAGTGTAGGGTGTAGCATGTAGCGTGTAGAGTGTAGCGTGTAGGGTGTAGGGTGTAGCGTGTAGCGTTTACCGTGTAGCGTATAGAGTGCAGCGTGTAGGGTGTAGAGTGTAGCGTGTAGTTTGTAGGGTGTAGGGTGTAGCGTGTAGGGTGTAGAGTGTAGCGTGTAGGGTGTAGAGTGTAACATGTAGCGTGTAGGGTGTAGGGCGTAGCGTGTAGCGTGTACCGTGTAGCGTGTAGAGTGTAGTGTGTAGGGTGTAGAGTGTAGCGTGTAGGGTGTAGAGTGTAGCGTGTAGCGTGTAGCGTGTAGAGTGTAGCGTGTAGGGTGTAGCGTGTAGAGTGTAGTGTGTGGCGTGCAGGGCATAGGGTGTAGCGTGTAGGGTGTAGGGTGTAGAGTGTAGGGTGTAGAGTGTAGCGTGTAGCGTGTAGCGTGTAGGGTGTAGGGTGAAGCGTGTAGGGTGTAGCATGTAGCGTGTAGCGTGTAGCATGTAGAGTAGGGTGTAGGGTGTAGGGTGTAGAGTGTAGTGTGTAGAGTGTGGAGTGTAGCGTGTAGAGTGTAAAGTGTAGCGTGTAGGGTGTAGCGTGTAGTGTGTAGCGTGTAGCGCGTAGCGTGTAGAGTGTAGGGTATAGAGTGTAGCGTGTAGAGAGTAGGGAGCAGAGTGTAGAGTGTAGGGAGAAGGGTGTAGGGTGTAGCGTGTAGGGTGTGGAGTGTAGCGTGTAGCGTGTAGGGTGTAGCGTGTAGCGAGTAGGGTGTAGCGTGTATCATGTACCGTGTAGCGTGTAGCATGTAGAGTAGGGTGTAGGGTGTAGAGTGTAGCGTGTAGCGTGTAATGTGTAGCGTGTAGAGTGTAAAGTGTAGCGTGTAGTGTGTAGTGTGTAGCGTGTAGCGCGTAGCGTGTAGAGTGTAGGGTATAGAGTGTAGCGTGTAGAGAGTAGGGTGTAGAGTGTAGAGTGTAGCGTGTAGGGTGTAGAGTGTAGCGAGTAGCGTGTAGTGTGTAGGGTGTAGGGTGTAGAGTGTAGGGTGTAGCGTGTAGGGTGTAGAGTGTAGCGTGTAGGGTGTAGCGTGTAGCGTGCAGGTGTAGAGTGTAGCGTTTAGCGTGTAGGATGTAGGGTGTAGAGTGTAGGGTGTAGCGTGTAGGGTGTAGGGTGTACAGTGTAGGGTGTAGGGTGTAGCGTGTAGAGTGTAGTGTGTGGCGTGCAGGGCGTAGGGTGTAGCGTGTAGGGTGTAGGGTGTAGAGTGTAGGGTGTAGCATGTAGGGTGTAGGGTGTAGGGTGTAGCGTGTAGGGTGTAGAGTGTAGCATGTAGGGTGTACGGTGTAGAGTGTAGGGTATAAGCTGTAGCGTTTAGCGTGTAGAGTGTAGCGTGTAGGGTGTAGGGTGTAGAGTGTAGCGTGTAGGGTGTAGTGTAGAGTGTAGAGAGTAGGGTGTAGGGTGTAGAGTGTAACGTGTAGCGTGTAGGGTGCAGCGTGTAGGGTGTAAAGTGTAGGGTGTAGCGTGTAGGGTGTAGCGTGTAGCGTGTAGGGTGTAGGGTGTAGAGTGTAGGGTGTAGCGTGTAGGGTGTAGCGTGTAGCGTGTAGCGTGTAGCGTGTAGGTTGTAGGGTGTAGAGTGTAGGGTGTAGCGTGTAGCGTATAGTGTGTAGCGTGTAGCGTGTAGATTGTAGCGTGTAGGGTGTAGGGTGTACCGTGTAGGGTGTAGCGTGTAGCGTGTAGCGTGTACAGTGTAGCATGTAGGGTGTAGCAAGTAGCGTGTATTGTGTAGGGTGTAGAGTGTAGCATGTAGCGTGTAGAGTGTAGGGTGTAGCGTGTAGGGTGTAGAGTGTAGCGTGTAGAGTGTAGAGTGTAGCGTGTAGGGTGTCACTTTTTCCTCTGATGAAGACGCTTGAGTAGCGTCGATACGCGTGGGGTAAAGGGCTTCCTTTGTTTTTTTCCCGAGGGACAGGACTTGGGTAACTTATCTTTACAACTGCTGTGGAATTGCACCTATTTACTTCATGCATGGCCTGGCATTTTTCCAAGCCTTAGGACAATGGATCCTGATTCTTTGTATTTCCACAAGGCGTCTGTATGCATACATTTATCCAAATAACTAGGATTTTGTAGTACTGCAGCATATCTATTTCCCTGATTACCTTTCTATAGGGGTCTGCTTTCATTTGCTTACCAACTGTGCGCACGCATGCTGTGTTGAACAAAATAGGATCCATGATGTATTTCTTCCAGATACTAGGCTGGAGTATATGTTTCCTGTCATAGTACTCAGGGGGTCACAGTTGGCAGTAAACAATAGGCTTCTTATATGTAGATTTGACTAAGATTGGTGTACCCGCATACCTAGCAATTTTTTCTCTCTGGTTATTTCTCCTGTCTCACATATGCTGTAAAGTATTAGCTTCCTTCATTCCCTCGGGTAAAATTACTTATGGCCTATTCAGCCATACTAGTGTTTTAAATGTTTTTAAATGCATGTTTTGCCTGGTTCTGTTTGTGGATTACTGTTTTTGTACAATAACATTGACTATTTAACGTGGATCCCATTGGTTTGCATATCCTTTTCTTTTTGTGTTTAGTGTGTAGTGTGTAGCTTAACCCTACACGCTACACGCTACACGCTACACTCTACACCCTACACGCTACACCCTACACTCTACACCGTACACTCTACACGCTACACGCTACACCCTACACCTTACACGCTACACTCTACACCCTACACGCTACACTCTACACTCTACACGCTACACGCTACACTCTACACCCTACACTCTACACGCTACACGCTACACCCTACACTCTACACGCTACACGCTACACTCTACACGCTACACGCTACATGCTACACTCTACACTCTACACCCTACACCCTACACGCTACACGCTACACTCTACACCCTACACGCTACACTCTACACGCTACACGCTACACCCTTACACCTTACACGCTACACTCTACACCCTACACGCTACACTCTACACTCTACACGCTACACGCTACACTCTACACCCTACACTCTACACGCTACACGCTACACCCTAGACGCTACACTCTATACCCTACACTCTACACGCTACACCCTACACCCTACACTCTACATGCTACACCCTACACCCTACACTCTACATGCTACACGCTACACGCTACATGCTACACGCTACACCCTACACGCTACGCGCTACACACTACATGCTACACCCTACACCCTACACCCTACACGCTACACGCTACACTCTACACCCTACACGCTACACCCTACACCCTACACCCTACACGCTACACGCTACACTCTACACCCTACACGCTACACCCTACACTCTACAACCTACACGCTACACCCTACACTCTAGACCCTACACGCTATACGCTACACTCTACACCCTGCACGCTACACGCTACACCCTACACGCTACACTCTACACCCTACACGCTACACCCTACACTCTACACCCTACACGCTACACGCTACACTCTACACCCTACACGCTACACCCTACACTCCACACCCTACACCCTACATGCTACACGCTACACCCTACACGCTACACATTACACTCTAAACCCTACACTCTACATCCTACACCCTACACTCTACACCCTACACGCTACACTCTACACTCTACACCCTACACCCTACATGCTACACGCTACACGCTACACCCTACACTCTACACGCTACACGCTACACTCTACACGCTACACGCTACATGCTACACTCTACACTCTACACCCTACACCCTACACGCTACACGCTATACTCTACACCCTACACGCTACACTCTACACGCTACACGCTACACTCTACAGTCTACACGCTACACTCTGCACCCTACACGCTACACGCTACACTCTACACCCTACACGCTACACCCTACACTCTACACCCTACACCCTACACTCTACACCCTACACGCTATACGCTACACTCTACACCCTGCACGCTACACGCTACACCCTACACGCTACACTCTACACCCTACACGCTACACCCTACACTCTACACCCTACACGCTACACGCTACACTCTACACCCTACACGCTACACCCTACACTCCACACCCTACACCCTACATGCTACACGCTACACCCTACACGCTACACATTACACTCTAAACCCTACACTCTACATCCTACACCCTACACTCTACACCCTACACGCTACACTCTACACTCTACACCCTACATGCTACACGCTACACGCTACACCCTACACTCTACACGCTACACGCTACACTCTACACGCTACACGCTACATGCTACACTCTACACTCTACACCCTACACCCTACACGCTACACGCTATACTCTACACCCTACACGCTACACTCTACACGCTACACCCTACACGCTATACTCTGCACGCTACACGCTACACTCTACACCATACACGCTACACCCTACACTCTACACCCTACACCCTACACGCTATACCCGACACCCTACACCCTACATGCTTCACCCTACACGCTACACTCTACACTCTACACCCTACACCCTACACGCTACATGCTACACCCTACACGCTACACTCTACACCCTACACTTTACACGCTACACACTACACGCTACACGCTACACCCTACACGCTACACGCTACACCCTACACGCTACACGTTACACTCTACACCCTACACCCTACACGCTACACGCTACACCCTACACGCTACACGTTACACCCTACACCCTACACGCTACACTCTACACCCTGCACCCTACACGCTACAATCTACACCCTACAACCTACACGCTACACGCTACACGCTACACTCTACACCCTACACGCTACACCCTACACTCTACACCGTACACTCTACACGCTACACGCTACACTCTACACCCTACACCCTACACGCTACGCGCTACACTCTACACCCTACACGTCTACATGCTACACGCTACACTCTACACTCTACACACTACACGCTACACCCTACACCCTACACGCTACACGCTACACTCTACAACCTACACGCTACACGCTACACTCTACACGCAACACGCTACACTCTACACCCTACACTCTACACGCTACACTCTACACCCTACACTCTACACACTACACGCTACACTGTACACCCTACATGCAACACGCTACACTCTACACCCTACACGCTACACTCTACACGCTACACGCTACATGCTACACTCTACACTCTACACCATACACCCTACACGCTACACACTATACTCTACACCCTACACGCTACACTCTACACGCTACACGCTACACGCTACACTCTACACGCTACACTCTACACCCTACACGCAACACGCTACACTCTACACCCTACACCCTACACGCTACACACTACACGCTACACGCTACACCCTACACGCTACACGCTACACCCTACACGTTACACTCTACACCCTACACCCTACACACTACACCCTACACGCTACACGTTACACTCTACACCCTACACGCTACACTCTACACCCTGCTCCCTACACGCTACACGCTACACCCTACACGCTACACGCTACACCGTACACACTACACGTTACACTCTACACCCTACACTCTACACCCTACACTCTACACGCTACACTCTACACCCTACACTCTGCACTCTACACCCTACACCCTACACTCTACACCCTACACCCTACACGCTACACACTACACGCTACACCCTACACACTACACGCTACACTCTACACCCTACACGCTACACGCTACACCCTACACCCTGCACCCTACACGCTACAATCTACATGCTACACGCTACACCCTATACGCTAGACGCTACACTCTACACGCTACACGATACACGCTACACGCTACACGCTACACCCTACACTCTACACCCTACACCCTACACGCTACACGCTACACCCTACACGCTACACCCTACACTCTACACCCTACACCCTACACGCTACACGCTACACCCTACACGCTACACGTTACACTCTACACCCTACACCCTACACTCTACACCCTACACCCTACTCTCTACACGCTATATTCTACACCCTACACGCTACACTCTACACCCTACACGCTACACGCTACACTCTACACCCTAGACGCTACACTCTATACCCTACACTCTACACGCTACACCCTACAACCCTACACTCTACATGCTACACCCTACACCCTACACTCTACATGCTACACGCTACACGCTACATGCTACACGCTACACCCTACACGCTACACGCTACACACTACATGCTACACCCTACACCCTACACCCTACACCCTACACGCTACACGCTACACTCTACACCCTACACGCTACACCCTACACCCTACACCCTACACGCTACACGCTACACTCTACACCCTACACGCTACACCCTACACTCTACACCCTACACGCTACACCCTACACTCTACACCCTACACGCTATACGCTACACTCTACACCCTGCACGCTACACGCTACACCCTACACGCTACACTCTACACCCTACACGCTACACCTTACACTCTACACCCTACACGCTACACTCTACACTCTACACCCTACACGCTACACCCTACACTCTACACCCTACAACCCTACACTCTACATGCTACACCCTACACCCTACACTCTACATGCTACACGCTACACGCTACATGCTACACGCTACACCCTACACGCTACACGCTACACACTACATGCTACACCCTACACCCTACACCCTACACGCTACACGCTACACTCTACACCCTACACGCTACACCCTACACCCTACACCCTACACGCTACACGCTACACTCTACACCCTACACGCTACACCCTACACTCTACACCCTACACGCTACACCCTACACTCTACACCCTACACGCTATACGCTACACTCTACACCCTGCACGCTACACGCTACACCCTACACGCTACACTCTACACCCTACACGCTACACCCTACACTCTACACCCTACACGCTACACTCTACACTCTACACCCTACACGCTACACCCTACACTCCACACCCTACACCCTACATGCTACACGCTACACCCTACACGCTACACATTACACTCTAAACCCTACACTCTACATCCTACACCCTACACTCTACACCCTACACGCTACACGCTACACTCTCCACCCTACACGCTACACGCTACACCCTACAAGCTAAACGCTACAAACTACACGCTACATATTACACTCTACACCCTAGCGTGTAGTGTGTAGGGTGTAGAGTGTAGCGTGTAGCATGTAGCGTGTAGGGTGTATGGTGTAGAGTGTAGCATGTAGCGTGTAGGGTGTAGAGTGTAGCGTGTAGGGTGTAGTGTAGCATGTAGCGTGTAGGGTGTAGGGTGTAGAGTGTAGAGTGTAGCATGTAGCGTGTAGATTGTAGGGTGTATCGTGTAGGGTGTAGAGTGTAGCATGTAGGGTGTAGGGTGTAGAGTGAAGGGTGTAGCGTGCAGAGTGTAGCGTGTAGCGTGTACGGTGTAGGGTGTAGAGTGTAGGGTGTAGCGTGTAGCGTGTAGCTTGTAGGGTGTAGAGTGTAGCGTGTAGCGTGTAGGCTGTAGCGTGTAGGGTGTAGCATGTATCGTGTAGGGTGTAGAGTGTAGCATGTAGCGTGTAGAGTGTAGGGTGTAGCGTGTAGCGTGTGTAGGGTGTAGGGTGTAGAGTGTAGCGTGTAGCGTGTAGGGTGTAGAGTGTAGGGTGTAGGGTGTAGAGTGTAGCATGTAGGGTGTAGCGTGTAGGATTTAGGGTGTAGGGTGTAGAGTGTAGGGTGTTGCGTGTAGGGTGTAGGGTGTAGAGTGTAGCGTGTAGCGTGCAGGGTGTAGAGTGTAGCGTATAGCGTGTAGGGTGTAGGATGTAGAGTGTAGCGTGTAGGGTGTAGAGTGTAGCGTGTAGAGTGTAGCATGTAGCGTGTAGGTTGTAGAGTGTAGAGTGTAGCGTGTAGGGTGAAGCATGTAGGGTGTAGGGTGTCGGGTATAGCGTGTAGGGTGTAGGGTGTAGAGTGTAGGGTGTAGCGTGTATGGTGTAGAGTGTAGCGTGTAGCGTGTAGAGTGTAGCGTGTAGGGTGTAGGGTGTAGCGTGTAGCGTGCAGAGTGTAGCGTGTAAGGTGTAGAGTGTAGCGTGTTGCGTGTAGGGTGTAGAGTGTAGCGTGTAGCGTGTAGAGTGTAGAGTGTAGCGTGTAGCGTGTAGAGTGTAGCGGGTAGGGTGTAGAGTGTAGCGAGTAGCGTGTAGGGTGTAGGGTGTAGAGTGTAGGGTGTAGGGTGTAGGGTGTAGAGTGTAGCGTGTAGGGTGTAGCGTGTAGCATGTAGCGTGTAGCGTGTAGCATGTAGAGTGTAGCGTGTAGGGTGTAGAGTGTAGCGTGTAGGGTGTAGCGTGTAGCGTGTAGCGTGCAGGATGTAGAGTGTAGCGTATAGCGTGTAGGGTGTAGAGTGTAGGGTGTAGCAGGTAGCGTGTAGGGTGTAGAGTGTAGAGTGTAGCGTGTAGGGTGAAGCATGTAGGGTGTAGGGTGTCGGGTATAGCGTGTAGGGTGTAGGGTGTAGAGTGTAGGGTGTAGCGTGTATGGTGTAGAGTGTAGCGTGTAGCGTGTAGAGTGTAGTGTGTAGGGTGTAGGGTGTAGCGTGTAGCGTGCAGAGTGTAGCGTGTAGGGTGTAGAGTGTAGCGTGTTGCGTGTAGGGTGTAGAGTGTAGCGTGTAGCGTGTAGAGTGTAGAGTGTAGCGTGTAGCGTGTAGAGTGTAGCGGGTAGGGTGCAGAGTGTAGCGAGTAGCGTGTAGGGTGTAGGGTGTAGAGTGTAGGGTGTAGCGTGTAGGGTGTAGAGTGTAGCGTGTAGGGTGTAGGGTGTAGAGTGTAGCGTGTAGGGTGTAGCGTGTAGCATGTAGCGTGTAGCGTGTAGCATGTAGAGTGTAGCGTGTAGGGTGTAGAGTGTAGCGTGTAGGGTGTAGCGTGTAGCGTGTAGCGTGCAGGGTGTAGAGTGTAGCGTATAGCGTGTAGGGTGTAGAGTGTAGGGTGTAGCATGTAGCGTGTAGAGTGTAGCGTGTAGGGTGTAGGGTGTACAGTGTAGGGTGTAGCGTGTAGCGTGTACCGTGTAACGTATAGAGTGCAGCGTGTAGGGTGTAGAGTGTAGCGTGTAGTGTGTAGAGTGTAACATGTAGCGTGTAGGGTGTAGGGCGTAGCGTGTAGCGTGTACCGTGTAGCGTGTAGAGTGTAGTGTGTAGGGTGTAGAGTGTAGCGTTTAGGGTGTAGAGTGTAGCGTGTAGCGTGTAGCGTGTAGAGTGTAGCGTGTAGGGTGTAGCGTGTAGAGTGTAGTGTGTGGCGTGCAGGGCGTAGGGTGTAGCGTGTAGGGTGTAGGGTGTAGAGTGTAGGGTGTAGCATGTAGGGTGTAGGGTGTAGGGTGTAGCGTGTAGGGTGTAGAGTGTAGCGTGTAGGGTGTACGGTGTAGAGTGTAGGGTATAAGCTGTAGCGTTTAGCGTGTAGAGTGTAGCGTGTAGCGTGTAGCGTGTAGCGTGTAGGGTGTAGAGTGTAGGGTGTAGAGTGTAGCGTGTAGCGTGTAGCGTGTAGGGTGTAGGGTGTAGCGTGTAGGGTGTAGCATGTAGCGTGTAGCGTGTAGCGTGTAGCATGTAGTGTAGGGTGTAGGGTGTAGAGTGTAGTGTGTAGAGTGTAGAGTGTAGCGTGTAGAGTGTAAAGTGTAGCGTGTAGGGTGTAGCGTGTAGTGTGTAGCGTGTAGCGCGTAGCGTGTAGAGTGTAGGGTATAGAGTGTAGCGTGTAGAGAGTAGGGAGCAGAGTGTAGAGTGTAGCGTGCAGGGTGTAGGGTGTACATTGTAGGGTGTAGGGTGTAGCGTGTAGCGTGTAGAGTGTAGGGAGTAGGGTGTAGGGTGTAGCGTGTAGGGTGTAGAGTGTAGCGTGTAGCGTGTAGGGTGTAGCGTGTAGCGTGTAGGGTGTAGCGTGTATCATGTACCGTGTAGCGTGTAGCATGTAGAGTAGGGTGTAGGGTGTAGAGTGTAGCATGTAGGGTGTAGGGTGTAGAGTGTAGGGTGTTGCATGTAGGGTGTAGGGTGTAGGGTGTAGTGTGCAGGGTGTAGAGTGTAGCGTGTAGGGTGTACGGTGTAGAGTGTAGGGTATAAGCTGTAGCGTTTAGAGTGTAGAGTGTAGCGTGTAGCGTGTAGCGTGTAGGGTGTAGAGTGTAGGGTGTAGAGTGTAGCGTGTAGCGTGTAGCGTGTAGGGTGTAGGGTGAAGCGTGTAGGGTGTAGCGTGTAGCATGTAGAGTAGGGTGTAGGGTGTAGGGTGTAGAGTGTAGTGTGTAGAGTGTGGAGTGTAGCGTGTAGAGTGTAAAGTGTAGCGTGTAGGGTGTAGCGTGTAGTGTGTAGCGTGTAGCGCGTAGCGTGTAGAGTGTAGGGTATAGAGTGTAGCGTGTAGAGAGTAGGGAGCAGAGTGTAGAGTGTAGCATGTAGGGTGTAGGGTGTACAGTGTAGGGTGTAGGGTGTAGCGTGTAGCGTGTAGAGTGTAGGGAGTAGGGTGTAGGGTGTAGCGTGTAGGGTGTGGAGTGTAGCGTGTAGCGTGTAGGGTGTAGCGTGTAGCGTGTAGGGTGTAGCGTGTATCATGTACCGTGTAGCGTGTAGCATGTAGAGTAGGGTGTAGGGTGTAGAGTGTAGGGTGTAGAGTGTAGGGTGTAGCGTGTAGGGTGTAGCGTGTAGAGTGTAGCGTGTAGGGTGTAGGGTGTAGCGTGTAGCGTGCAGAGTGTAGCGTGTAGGGTGTAGAGTGTAACGTGTTGCGTGTAGGGTGTAGAGTGTAGCGTGTAGCATGTAGAGTGTAGAGTGTAGCGTGTAGCGTGTAGAGTGTAGCGGGTAGGGTGTAGAGTGTAGCGAGTAGCGTGTAGGGTGTAGGGTGTAGAGTGTAGGGTGTAGCGTCTAGGGTGTAGAGTGTGGCGTGTAGGGTGTAGGGTGTAGCGTGTAGGGTGTAGGGTGTAGAGTGTAGCGTGTAGGGTGTAGCGTGTAGCGTGTAGAGTGTAGCGTGTAGGGTGTAGAGTGTAGCGTGTAGGGTGTAGCGTGTAGCGTGTAGCATGTAGAGTGTAGCGTGTAGGGTGTAGAGTGTAGCGTGTAGAGTGTAGCGTGTAGGGTGTAAGGTGTAGCGTGTAGCGTTTACCGTGTAGCGTATAGAGTGCAGCGTGTAGGGTGTAGAGTGTAGCGTGTAGTGTGTAGCGTGTAGGGTGTAGGGTGTAGAGTGTAGGGTGTAGAGTGTAGCGTGTAGGGTGTAGAGTGTAACATGTAGCGTGTAGGGTGTAGGGCGTAGCGTGTAGCGTGTACCGTGTAGCGTGTAGAGTGTAATGTGTAGGGTGTAGAATGTAGCGTGTAGGGTGTAGAGTGTAGCGTGTAGCGTGTAGCGTGTAGAGTGTAGCGTGTAGGGTGTAGCGTGTAGAGTGTAGTGTGTGGCGTGCAGGGCATAGGGTGTAGCGTGTAGCGTGTAGGGTGTAGAGTGTAGGGTGTAGCATGTAGGGTGTAGGGTGTAGCGTGTAGCGTGTAGAGTGTAGCGTGTAGGGTGTACGGTGTAGAGAGTGTGGTATAAGCTGTAGCGTTTAGCGTGTAGAGTGTAGCGTGTAGCGTGTAGCGTGTAGCGTGTAGCGTGTAGGGTGTAGAGTGTAGGATGTGGAGTGTAGCGTGTAGGGTGTAGGGTGTAGCGTGTAGGGTGTAGCATGTAGCGTGTAGCATGTAGAGTAGGGTGTAGGGTGTAGAGTGTAGCGTGTAGAGTGTAAAGTGTAGCGTGTAGGGTGTAGCGTGTAGTGTGTAGCGTGTAGCGCGTAGCGTGTAGAGTGTAGGGTATAGAGTGTAGCGTGTAGAGAGTAGGGAGCAGAGTGTAGAGTGTAGCGTGCAGAGTGTAGGGTGTACAGTGTAGGGTGTAGGGTGTAGCGTGTAGCATGTAGAGTGTAGGGAGTAGGGTGTAGGGTGTAGCGTGTAGGGTGTAGAGTGTAGGGTGTAGCGTGTATCATGTACCGTGTAGCGTGTAGCATGTAGAGTAGGGTGTAGGGTGTAGAGTGTAGCGTGTAGGGTGTAGGGTGTAGAGTGTAGGGTGTAGCATGTAGGGTGTAGGGTGTAGGTGTAGCGTGTACAGTGTAGGGTGTAGAGTGTAGGGTGTAGCGTGTAGCGTGTAGCTTGTAGGGTGTAGCATGTATCGTGTAGGGTGTAGAGTGTAGCATGTAGCGTGTAGAGTGTAGGGTGTAGCGTGTAGCGTGTGTAGGGTGTAGGGTGTAGAGTGTAGCGTGTAGCGTGTAGGGTGTAGAGTGTAGGGTGTAGGGTGTAGAGTGTAGCATGTAGGGTGTAGCGTGTAGGATTTAGGGTGTAGGGTGTAGAGTGTAGGGTGTTGCGTGTAGGGTGTAGGGTGTAGAGTGTAGCGTGTAGCGTGCAGGGTGTAGAGTGTAGCGTATAGCGTGTAGGGTGTAGGATGTAGAGTGTAGCGTGTAGGGTGTAGAGTGTAGCGTGTAGAGTGTAGCATGTAGCGTGTAGGTTGTAGAGTGTAGAGTGTAGCGTGTAGGGTGAAGCATGTAGGGTGTAGGGTGTCGGGTATAGCGTGTAGGGTGTAGGGTGTAGAGTGTAGGGTGTAGCGTGTATGGTGTAGAGTGTAGCGTGTAGCGTGTAGAGTGTAGCGTGTAGGGTGTAGGGTGTAGCGTGTAGCGTGCAGAGTGTAGCGTGTAAGGTGTAGAGTGTAGCGTGTTGCGTGTAGGGTGTAGAGTGTAGCGTGTAGCGTGTAGAGTGTAGAGTGTAGCGTGTAGCGTGTAGCGTGTAGAGTGTAGCGGGTAGGGTGTAGAGTGTAGCGAGTAGCGTGTAGGGTGTAGGGTGTAGAGTGTAGGGTGTAGGGTGTAGGGTGTAGAGTGTAGCGTGTAGGGTGTAGCGTGTAGCATGTAGCGTGTAGCGTGTAGCATGTAGAGTGTAGCGTGTAGGGTGTAGAGTGTAGCGTGTAGGGTGTAGCGTGTAGCGTGCAGGATGTAGAGTGTAGCGTATAGCGTGTAGGGTGTAGAGTGTAGGGTGTAGCAGGTAGCGTGTAGAGTGTAGCGTGTAGGGTGTAGGGTGTACAGTGTAGGGTGTAGCGTGTAGCATGTAGGGTGTAGGGTGTAGCGTGTAGCGTGTACCGTGTAGCGTATAGAGTGCAGCGTGTAGGGTGTAGAGTGTAGCGTGTAGTGTGTAGCGTGTAGGGTGTAGGGTGTAGCGTGTAGGGTGTAGAGTGTAGCGTGTAGGGTGTAGAGTGTAACATGTAGCGTGTAGGGTGTAGGGCGTAGCGTGTAGCGTGTACCGTGTAGCGTGTAGAGTGTAGTGTGTAGGGTGTAGAGTGTAGCGTGTAGGGTGTAGAGTGTAGCGTGTAGCGTGTAGCGTGTAGAGTGTAGCGTGTAGGGTGTAGCGTGTAGAGTGTAGTGTGTGGCGTGCAGGGCGTAGGGTGTAGCGTGTAGGGTGTAGGGTGTAGAGTGTAGGGTGTAGCATGTAGGGTGTAGGGTGTAGCGTGTAGGGTGTAGAGTGTAGCGTGTAGGGTGTACGGTGTAGAGTGTAGGGTATAAGCTGTAGCGTTCAGCGTGTAGAGTGTAGCGTGTAGCGTGTAGCGTGTAGCGTGTAGGGTGTAGAGTGTAGGGTGTAGAGTGTAGCGTGTAGCGTGTAGGGTGTAGGGTGTAGCGTGTAGGGTGTAGCATGTAGCGTGTAGAGTGTAGGGTGTACGGTGTAGAGTGTAGGGTATTAGCTGTAGCGTTTAGCGTGTAGAGTGTATCGTGTAGCGTGTAGCGTGTAGCGTGTAGCGTGTAGGGTGTAGAGTGTAGGGTGTAGAGTGTAGCGTGTAGTGTGTAGCGTGTAGGGTGTAGGGTGTAGCGTGTAGAGTGTAGCATGTAGCGTGTAGCGTGTAGCATGTAGAGTAGGGTGTAGCGTGTAGTGTGTAGCGTGTAGCGCGTAGCGTGTAGAGTGTAGGGTATAGAGTGTAGCGTGTAGAGAGTAGGGAGCAGAGTGTAGAGTGTAGCGTGCATGGTGTAGGGTGTACAGTGTAGGGTGTAGGGTGTAGCGTGTAGCGTGTAGAGTGTAGGGAGTAGGGTGTAGGGTGTAGCGTGTAGGGTGTAGAGTGTAGCGTGTATCATGTACCGTGTAGCGTGTAGCATGTAGAGTAGGGTGTAGGGTGTAGAGTGTAGCATGTAGGGTGTAGGGTGTAGAGTGTAGGGTGTAGCATGTAGGGTGTAGGGTGTAGGGTGTAGCGTGCAGGGTGTAGAGTGTAGCGTGTAGGGTGTACGGTGTAGAGTGTAGGGTATAAGCTGTAGCGTTTAGCGTGTAGAGTGTAGCGTGTACCGTGTAGCGTGTAGGGTGTAGAGTGTAGGGTGTAGAGTGTAGCGTGTAGCGTGTAGCGTGTAGGGTGTAGGGTGAAGCGTGTAGGGTGTAGCATGTAGCGTGTAGCGTGTAGCATGTAGAGTAGGGTGTAGGGTGTAGGGTGTAGAGTGTAGTGTGTAGAGTGTGGAGTGTAGCGTGTAGAGTGTAAAGTGTAGCGTGTAGGATGTAGTAGCGTGTAGTGTGTAGCGTGTAGCGCGTAGCGTGTAGAGTGTAGGGTATAGAGTGTAGCGTGTAGAGAGTAGGGAGCAGAGTGTAGAGTGTAGCATGTAGGGTGTAGGGTGTACAGTGTAGGGTGTAGGGTGTAGCGTGTAGCGTGTAGAGTGTAGGGAGTAGGGTGTAGGGTGTAGCGTGTAGGGTGTGGAGTGTAGCGTGTAGCATGTAGGGTGTAGCGTGTAGCGTGTAGGGTGTAGCGTGTATCATGTACCGTGTAGCGTGTAGCATGTAGAGTAGGGTGTAGGGTGTAGAGTGTAGCGTGTAGCGTGTAGTGTGTAGCGTGTAGAGTGTAAAGTGTAGCGTGTAGTGTGTAGTGTGTAGCGTGTAGTGCGTAGCGTGTAGAGTGTAGGGTATAGAGTGTAGCGTGTAGAGAGTAGGGAGTAGAGTGTAGAGTGTAGCGTGTAGGGTGTAGAGTGTAGCGAGTAGCGTGTAGTGTGTAGGGTGTAGGGTGTAGAGTGTAGGGTGTAGCGTGTAGGGTGTAGAGTGTAGCGTGTAGGGTGTAGCGTGTAGCGTGCAGGGTGTAGAGTGTAGCGTATAGCGTGTAGGGTGTAGGGTGTAGAGTGTAGGGTGTAGCGTGTAGAGTGTAGCGTGTAGCGTGTAGGGTGTAGGGTGTACAGTGTAGGGTGTAGGGTGTAGCGTGTAGAGTTTAGTGTGTGGCGTGCAGGGCATAGGGTGTAGCGTGTAGGGTGTAGGGTGTAGAGTGTAGGGTGTAGCATGTAGGGTGTAGGGTGTAGGGTGTAGCGTGTAGGGTGTAGAGTGTAGCATGTAGGGTGTACGGTGTAGAGTGTAGGGTATAAGCTGTAGCGTTTAGCGTGTAGAGTGTAGCGTGTAGCGTGTAGCGTGTAGGGTGTAGGGTGTAGAGTGTAGAGTGTAGCGTGTAGGGTGTAGAGTGTAGCGTGTAGAGAGTAGGGTGTAGGGTGCAGAGTGTAGGGTGTAGGGTGTAGAGTGTAACGTGTAGCGTGTAGGGTGTAGCGTGTAGGGTGTAGAGTGTAGGGTGTAGCGTGTAGGGTGTATCGTGTAGCGTGTAGCGTGTAGGGTGTAGGGTGGAGTGTAGGGTGTAGCGTGTAGGGTGTAGCGTGTAGCGTGTAGCGTGTAGGGTGTAGGGTGTAGAGTGTAGGATGTAGCGTGTAGGGTGTAGCGTGTATCGTGTAGCGTGTAGAGTGTAGCGTCTAGCGTGTAGCGTATAGTTTGTAGCGTTTAGCGTGTAGATTGTAGCGTGTAGGGTGTAGGGTGTAGGGTGTAGAGTGTAGCGTGTAGGGTGTACGGTGTAGAGTGTAGGGTATAAGCTGTAGCGTTTAGCGTGTAGAGTGTAGCGTGTAGCGTGTAGGGTGTAGAGTGTAGGGTGTAGAGTGTAGCGTGTAGCGTGTAGCGTGTAGGGTGTAGGGTGTAGCGTGTAGGGTGTAGCATGTAGCGTGTAGCGTGTAGCGTGTAGCATGTAGAGTAGGGTGTAGGGTGTAGAGTGTAGTGTGTAGAGTGTAGAGTGTAGCGTGTAGAGTGTAAAGTGTAGCGTGTAGGGTGTAGCGTGTAGTGTGTAGCGTGTAGCGCGTAGCGTGTAGAGTGTAGGGTATAGAGTGTAGCGTGTAGAGAGTAGGGAGCAGAGTGTAGAGTGTAGCGTGCAGGGTGTAGGGTGTACAGTGTAGGGTGTAGGGTGTAGCGTGTAGCGTGTAGAGTGTAGGGAGTAGGGTGTAGGGTGTAGCGTGTAGGGTGTAGAGTGTAGCGTGTAGGGTGTAGCGTGTAGTGTGTAGGGTGTAGCGTGTATCATGTACCGTGTAGCGTGTAGCATGTAGAGTAGGGTGTAGGGTGTAGAGTGTAGCATGTAGGGTGTAGGGTGTAGAGTGTAGGCTGTAGCATGTAGGGTGTAGGGTGTAGGGTGTAGCGTGCAGGGTGTAGAGTGTAGCGTGTAGGGTGTACGGTGTAGAGTGTAGGGTATAAGCTGTAGCGTTTAGAGTGTAGAGTGTAGTGTGTAGCGTGTAGCGTGTAGGGTGTAGAGTGTAGGGTGTAGAGTGTAGCGTGTAGCGTGTAGGGTGTAGGGTGAAGCGTGTAGGGTGTAGCGTGTAGCATGTAGAGTAGGGTGTAGGGTGTAGGGTGTAGAGTGTAGTGTGTAGAGTGTGGAGTGTAGCGTGTAGAGTGTAAAGTGTAGCGTGTAGGGTGTAGCGTGTAGTGTGTAGCGTGTAGCGCGTAGCGTGTAGAGTGTAGGGTATAGAGTGTAGCGTGTAGAGAGTAGGGAGCAGAGTGTAGAGTGTAGCATGTAGGGTGTAGGGTGTAGCGTGTAGCGTGCAGGGTGTAGAGTGTAGCGTATAGCGTGTAGGGTGTAGAGTGTAGCGTGTAGGGTGTAGGGTGTAGGGTGTAGAGTGTAGCGTGTAGGGTGTAGCGTGTAGCGTGTAGCGTGCAGGGTGTAGAGTGTAGCGTATAGCGTGTAGGGTGTAGAGTGTAGGGTGTAGCATGTAGCGTGTAGAGTGTAGCGTGTAGGGTGTAGGGTGTACAGTGTAGGGTGTAGCGTGTAGCATGTAGGGTGTAGGGTGTAGCGTGTAGCGTGTACCGTGTAGCGTATAGAGTGCAGCGTGTAGGGTGTAGAGTGTAGCGTGTAGTGTGTAGAGTGTAGGGTGTAGGGTGTAGCGTGTAGGGTGTAGAGTGTAGCGTGTAGGGTGTAGAGTGTAACATGTAGCGTGTAGGGTGTAGGGCGTAGCGTGTAGCGTGTAACCTGTAGCGTGTAGAGTGTAGTATGTAGGGTGTAGAGTGTAGCGTGTAGGGTGTAGAGTGTAGCGTGTAGCGTGTAGCGTGTAGAGTGTAGCGTGTAGGGTGTAGCGTGTAGAGTGTAGTGTGTGGCGTGCAGGGCGTAGGGTGTAGCGTGTAGGGTGTAGGGTGTAGAGTGTAGGGTGTAGCATGTAGGGTGTAGGGTGTAGGGTGTAGCGTGTAGGGTGTAGAGTGTAGCGTGTAGGGTGTACGGTGTAGAGTGTAGGGTATAAGCTGTAGCGTTTAGCGTGTAGAGTGTAGCGTGTAGCGTGTAGCGTGTAGCGTGTAGGGTGTAGAGTGTAGGGTGTAGAGTGTAGCGTGTAGCGTGTAGCGTGTAGGGTGTAGGGTGTAGCGTGTAGGGTGTAGCATGTAGCGTGTAGCGTGTGGCATGTAGAGTAGGGTGTAGGGTGTAGAGTGTAGTGTGTAGAGTGTAGCGTGTAGAGTGTAAAGTGTAGCGTGTAGGGTGTAGCGTGTAGTGTGTAGCGTGTAGCGCGTAGCGTGTAGAGTGTAGGGTATAGAGTGTAGCGTGTAGAGAGTAGGGAGCAGAGTGTAGAGTGTAGCGTGTAGAGTGTAGGGAGTAGGGTGTAGGGTGTAGCGTGTAGGTTGTAGAGTGTAGCGTGTAGCGTGTAGCGT
Source organism: Ranitomeya variabilis (assembly GCF_051348905.1). NCBI lineage: Eukaryota > Metazoa > Chordata > Amphibia > Anura > Dendrobatidae > Ranitomeya > Ranitomeya variabilis. The sequence continues at coordinate 788,548 of NW_027508065.1, forward strand.
GTAGGGTGTAGCGTGTAGCGTGTAGCGTGTAGCGTGTAGGGTGTAGCGTGTATCATGTACCGTGTAGCGTGTAGCATGTAGAGTAGGGTGTAGGGTGTAGAGTGTAGCATGTAGGGTGTAGGGTGTAGAGTGTAGGGTGTAGCATGTAGGGTGTAGGGTGTAGGGTGTAGCGTGCAGGGTGTAGAGTGTAGCGTGTAGGGTGTACGGTGTAGAGTGTAGGGTATAAGCTGTAGCGTTTAGCGTGTAGAGTGTAGCGTGTAGCGTGTAGCGTGTAGGGTGTAGAGTGTAGGGTGTAGGGTGTAGCATGTAGCGTGTAGCGAGTAGCATGTAGAGTAGGGTGTAGGGTGTAGGGTGTAGAGTGTAGTGTGTAGAGTGTGGAGTGTAGCGTGTAGAGTGTAAAGTGTAGCGTGTAGGGTGTAGCGTGTAGTGTGTAGCGTGTAGCGCGTAGCGTGTAGAGTGTAGGGTATAGAGTGTAGCGTGTAGAGAGTAGGGAGCAGAGTGTAGAGTGTAGCATGTAGGGTGTAGGGTGTACAGTGTAGGGTGTAGGGTGTAGCGTGTAGCGTGTAGAGTGTAGGGAGTAGGGTGTAGGGTGTAGCGTGTAGGGTGTGGAGTGTAGCGTGTAGCGTGTAGGGTGTAGCGTGTAGCGTGTAGGGTGTAGCGTGTATCATGTACCGTGTAGCGTGTAGCATGTAGAGTAGGGTGTAGGGTGTAGAGTGTAGCGTGTAGTGTGTAGCGTGTAGAGTGTAAAGTGTAGCGTGTAGTGTGTAGTGTGTAGCGTGTAGCGCGTAGCGTGTAGAGTGTAGGGTATAGAGTGTAGCGTGTAGAGAGTAGGGAGTAGAGTGTAGAATGTAGCGTGTAGGGTGTAGAGTGTAGCGAGTAGCGATTAGTGTGTAGGGTGTAGGGTGTAGAGTGTAGGGTGTAGCGTGTAGGGTGTAGAGTGTAGCGTGTAGGGTGTAGCGTGTAGCGTGTAGGGTGTAGGGTGTAGAGTGTAGGGTGTAGCGTGTAGAGTGTAGCGTGTAGCGTGTAGGGTGTAGGGTGTACAGTGTAGGGTGTAGGGTGTAGCGTGTAGAGTGTAGTGTGTGGCGTGCAGGGCATAGGGTGTAGCGTGTAGGGTGTAAGGTGTAGAGTGTAGGGTGTAGCGTGTAGCGTGCAGGGTGTAGAGTGTAGCGTATAGCGTGTAGGGTGTAGGGTGTAGAGTGTAGGGTGTAGCGTGTAGAGTGTAGCGTGTAGCGTGTAGGGTGTAGGGTGTACAGTGTAGGGTGTAGGGTGTAGCGTGTAGAGTGTAGTGTGTGGCGTGCAGGGCATAGGGTGTAGCGTGTAGGGTGTAAGGTGTAGAGTGTAGGGTGTAGCATGTAGGGTGTAGATTGTAGGGTGTACCGTGTAGGGTGTAGAGTGTAGCATGTAGGGTGTAGGGTGTAGAGTGAAGGGTGTAGCGTGTAGAGTGTAGCGTGTAGCGTGTACGGTGTAGGGTGTAGAGTGTAGGGTGTAGCGTGTATCGTGTAGCTTGTAGGGTGTAGAGTGTAGCGTGTAGCGTGTAGGCTGTAGCGTGTAGGGTGTAGCATGTATCGTGTAGGGTGTAGGGTGTAGAGTGTAGCATGTAGCGTGTAGAGTGTAGGGTGTAGCGTGTAGGGTGTAGAGTGTAGCGTGTAGGGTGTAGAGTGTAGCGTGTAGCGTGTAGCGTGTGTAGGGTGTAGGGTGTAGAGTGTAGCGTGTAGCGTGTAGGGTGTAGAGTGTAGGGTGTAGGGTGTAGAGTGTAGCGTGTAGGGTGTAGCGTGTAGGGTTTAGGGTGTAGGGTGTAGAGTGTAGGGTATTGCGTGTAGGGTGTAGAGTGTAGCGTGTAGCGTGTAGGGTGTAGCGTGTAGAGTGTAGCGTGTAGCGTGTAGGGTGGAGGGTGTAGAGTGTAGGGTGTAGCGTGTAGGGTGTAGATTGTAGCGTGTAGGGTGTAGAGTGTAGCGTGTAGCGTGCAGGGTGTAGAGTGTAGCGTATAGCGTGTAGGGTGTAGGATGTAGAGTGTAGCGTGTAGGGTGTAGAGTGTAGCGTGTAGGGTGTAGCATGTAGCGTGTAGGGTGTAGGGTGTAGAGTGTAGAGTGTAGCGTGTAGGGTGAAGCATGTAGGGTGTAGGGTGTCGGGTATAGCGTGTAGGGTGTAGGGTGTAGAGTGTAGGGTGTAGCGTGTATGGTGTAGAGTGTAGCGTGTAGCGTGTAGAGTGTAGCGTGTAGGGTGTAGGGTGTAGCGTGTAGCGTGCAGAGTGTAGCGTGTAGGGTGTAGAGTGTAACATGTTGCGTGTAGGGTGTAGAGTGTAGCGTGTAGCATGTAGAGTGTAGAGTGTAGCGTGTAGCGTGTAGAGTGTAGCGGGTAGGGTGTAGAGTGTAGCGAGTAGCGTGTAGGGTGTAGGGTGTAGAGTGTAGGGTGTAGCGTGTAGGGTGTAGAGTGTAGCGTGTAGGGTGTAGGGTGTAGCGTGTAGGGTGTAGAGTGTAGCGTGTAGGGTGTAGCGTGTAGCGTGTAGCATGTAGAGTGTAGCGTGTAGGGTGTAGAGTGTAGCGTGTAGGGTGTAGCGTGTAGCGTGTAGCGTGCAGGGTGTAGAGTGTAGCGTATAGCGTGTAGGGTGTGGAGTGTAGGGTGTAGCATGTAGCGTGTAGAGTGTAGCGTGTAGGGTGTAGGGTGTAGCGTGTAGCGTTTACCGTGTAGCGTATAGAGTGCAGCGTGTAGGGTGTAGAGTGTAGCGTGTAGTTTGTAGGGTGTAGGGTGTAGCGTGTAGGGTGTAGAGTGTAGCGTGTAGGGTGTAGAGTGTAACATGTAGCGTGTAGGGTGTAGGGCGTAGCGTGTAGCGTGTACCGTGTAGCGTGTAGAGTGTAGTGTGTAGGGTGTAGAGTGTAGCGTGTAGGGTGTAGAGTGTAGCGTGTAGCGTGTAGCGTGTAGAGTGTAGCGTGTAGGGTGTAGCGTGTAGAGTGTAGTGTGTGGCGTGCAGGGCATAGGGTGTAGCGTGTAGGGTGTAGGGTGTAGAGTGTAGGGTGTAGAGTGTAGCGTGTAGCGTGTAGCGTGTAGGGTGTAGGGTGAAGCGTGTAGGGTGTAGCATGTAGCGTGTAGCGTGTAGCATGTAGAGTAGGGTGTAGGGTGTAGGGTGTAGAGTGTAGTGTGTAGAGTGTGGAGTGTAGCGTGTAGAGTGTAAAGTGTAGCGTGTAGGGTGTAGCGTGTAGTGTGTAGCGTGTAGCGCGTAGCGTGTAGAGTGTAGGGTATAGAGTGTAGCGTGTAGAGAGTAGGGAGCAGAGTGTAGAGTGTAGGGAGAAGGGTGTAGGGTGTAGCGTGTAGGGTGTGGAGTGTAGCGTGTAGGGTGTAGCGTGTAGCGAGTAGGGTGTAGCGTGTATCATGTACCGTGTAGCGTGTAGCATGTAGAGTAGGGTGTAGGGTGTAGAGTGTAGCGTGTAGCGTGTAATGTGTAGCGTGTAGAGTGTAAAGTGTAGCGTGTAGTGTGTAGTGTGTAGCGTGTAGCGCGTAGCGTGTAGAGTGTAGGGTATAGAGTGTAGCGTGTAGAGAGTAGGGTGTAGAGTGTAGAGTGTAGCGTGTAGGGTGTAGAGTGTAGCGAGTAGCGTGTAGTGTGTAGGGTGTAGGGTGTAGAGTGTAGGGTGTAGCGTGTAGGGTGTAGAGTGTAGCGTGTAGGGTGTAGCGTGTAGCGTGCAGGTGTAGAGTGTAGCGTTTAGCGTGTAGGATGTAGGGTGTAGAGTGTAGGGTGTAGCGTGTAGGGTGTAGGGTGTACAGTGTAGGGTGTAGGGTGTAGCGTGTAGAGTGTAGTGTGTGGCGTGCAGGGCGTAGGGTGTAGCGTGTAGGGTGTAGGGTGTAGAGTGTAGGGTGTAGCATGTAGGGTGTAGGGTGTAGGGTGTAGCGTGTAGGGTGTAGAGTGTAGCATGTAGGGTGTACGGTGTAGAGTGTAGGGTATAAGCTGTAGCGTTTAGCGTGTAGAGTGTAGCGTGTAGCGTGTAGGGTGTAGGGTGTAGAGTGTAGCGTGTAGGGTGTAGTGTAGAGTGTAGAGAGTAGGGTGTAGGGTGTAGAGTGTAGGGTGTAGAGTGTAACGTGTAGCGTGTAGGGTGCAGCGTGTAGGGTGTAAAGTGTAGGGTGTAGCGTGTAGGGTGTAGCGTGTAGCGTGTAGGGTGTAGGGTGTAGAGTGTAGGGTGTAGCGTGTAGGGTGTAGCGTGTAGCGTGTAGCGTGTAGCGTGTAGGTTGTAGGGTGTAGAGTGTAGGGTGTAGCGTGTAGCGTATAGTGTGTAGCGTGTAGCGTGTAGATTGTAGCGTGTAGGGTGTAGGGTGTACCGTGTAGGGTGTAGCGTGTAGCGTGTAGCGTGTACAGTGTAGCATGTAGGGTGTAGCAAGTAGCGTGTATTGTGTAGGGTGTAGAGTGTAGCATGTAGCGTGTAGAGTGTAGGGTGTAGCGTGTAGGGTGTAGAGTGTAGCGTGTAGAGTGTAGAGTGTAGCGTGTAGGGTGTCACTTTTTCCTCTGATGAAGACGCTTGAGTAGCGTTGATACGCGTGGGGTAAAGGGCTTCCTTTGTTTTTTTCCCGAGGGACAGGACTTGGGTAACTTATCTTTACAACTGCTGTGGAATTGCACCTATTTACTTCATGCATGGCCTGGCATTTTTCCAAGCCTTAGGACAATGGATCCTGATTCTTTGTATTTCCACAAGGCGTCTGTATGCATACATTTATCCAAATAACTAGGATTTTGTAGTACTGCAGCATATCTATTTCCCTGATTACCTTTCTATAGGGGTCTGCTTTCATTTGCTTACCAACTGTGCGCACGCATGCTGTGTTGAACAAAATAGGATCCATGATGTATTTCTTCCAGATACTAGGCTGGAGTATATGTTTCCTGTCATAGTACTCAGGGGGTCACAGTTGGCAGTAAACAATAGGCTTCTTATATGTAGATTTGACTAAGATTGGTGTACCCGCATACCTAGCAATTTTTTCTCTCTGGTTATTTCTCCTGTCTCACATATGCTGTAAAGTATTAGCTTCCTTCATTCCCTCGGGTAAAATTACTTATGGCCTATTCAGCCATACTAGTGTTTTAAATGTTTTTAAATGCATGTTTTGCCTGGTTCTGTTTGTGGATTACTGTTTTTGTACAATAACATTGACTATTTAACGTGGATCCCATTGGTTTGCATATCCTTTTCTTTTTGTGTTTAGTGTGTAGTGTGTAGCTTAACCCTACACGCTACACGCTACACGCTACACTCTACACCCTACACGCTACACCCTACACTCTACACCGTACACTCTACACGCTACACGCTACACCCTACACCTTACACGCTACACTCTACACCCTACACGCTACACTCTACACTCTACACGCTACACGCTACACTCTACACCCTACACTCTACACGCTACACGCTACACCCTACACTCTACACGCTACACGCTACACTCTACACGCTACACGCTACATGCTACACTCTACACTCTACACCCTACACCCTACACGCTACACGCTACACTCTACACCCTACACGCTACACTCTACACGCTACACGCTACACCCTTACACCTTACACGCTACACTCTACACCCTACACGCTACACTCTACACTCTACACGCTACACGCTACACCCTAGACGCTACACTCTATACCCTACACTCTACACGCTACACCCTACACCCTACACTCTACATGCTACACCCTACACCCTACACTCTACATGCTACACGCTACACGCTACATGCTACACGCTACACCCTACACGCTACGCGCTACACACTACATGCTACACCCTACACCCTACACCCTACACGCTACACGCTACACTCTACACCCTACACGCTACACCCTACACCCTACACCCTACACGCTACACGCTACACTCTACACCCTACACGCTACACCCTACACTCTACAACCTACACGCTACACCCTACACTCTAGACCCTACACGCTATACGCTACACTCTACACCCTGCACGCTACACGCTACACCCTACACGCTACACTCTACACCCTACACGCTACACCCTACACTCTACACCCTACACGCTACACGCTACACTCTACACCCTACACGCTACACCCTACACTCCACACCCTACACCCTACATGCTACACGCTACACCCTACACGCTACACATTACACTCTAAACCCTACACTCTACATCCTACACCCTACACTCTACACCCTACACGCTACACTCTACACTCTACACCCTACACCCTACATGCTACACGCTACACGCTACACCCTACACTCTAC
>NW_027508066.1:0-70856 GCF_051348905.1 Ranitomeya variabilis
CACCCTACACACTACATGCTACACCCTACACCCTACACGCTACACTCTACACGCTACACGCTACACTCTACACCCTACACGCAACACCCTACACCCTACACCCTACAAACTACACGCTACACCCTACACCCTACACCCGACACGCTACACCCTACACGCTACACTCTACACGCTACACTCTACACCCTACACGCTACACTCTACACCCTACACTCTACACGCTACATGCTACACTCTACATTCTACACAATACACTCTACACGCTACACTCTACACCCTACACGCTACACTCTACACTCTACACCCTACTCTCTACACGCTACACTCTATACCCTACACTCTACACGCTACACCCTACACCCTACACTCTACATGCTACACCCTACACCCTACACCCTACACTCTACATGCTACACGCTACACGATACATGCTACACGCTACACCCTACACGCTACACGCTACACTCTACACACTACACGCTACAGCCTACACCCTACACGCTACACGCTACACTCTACACCCTACACGCTACACCCTACACCTTACACCCTACACGCTACACGCTACACGCTACACTCTACACCCTACACCCTACACGCTACACCCTATGCCCTGCACGCCACACACTAAACTCTACACGCTACACCCTACACACTACATGCTACACCCTACACCCTACACGCTACACTCTACACGCTACACGCTACACTCTACACTCTACACCCTACACCCTACACGCTACACGCTACACTCTACACGCTAAACGCTACAGCTTATACCCTACACTCTACACCGTACACCCTACATGCTACACTCTACACCCTACACGCTACACCCTACACCCTACATGCTACACCCTACACTCTACACCCTACACCCTACACGCTACACCCTATGCCCTGCACGCCACACACTAAACTCTACACGCTACACCCTACACACTACATGCTACACCCTACACCCTACACGCTACACTCTACACGCTACACGCTACACTCTACACCCTACACGCAACACCCTACACCCTACACCCTACAAACTACACGCTACACCCTACACCCTACACCCGACACGCTACACCCTACACGCTACACTCTACACGCTACACTCTACACCCTACACGCTACACTCTACACCCTACACTCTACACGCTACATGCTACACTCTACATTCTACACAATACACTCTACACGCTACACTCTACACCCTACACGCTACACTCTACACTCTACACCCTACTCTCTACACGCTACACTCTATACCCTACACTCTACACGCTACACCCTACACCCTACACTCTACATGCTACACCCTACACCCTACACCCTACACTCTACATGCTACACGCTACACGATACATGCTACACGCTACACCCTACACGCTACACGCTACACTCTACACACTACTCGCTACAGCCTACACCCTACACGCTACACGCTACACTCTACACCCTACACGCTACACCCTACACCCTACACCCTACACGCTACACGCTACACGCAACACTCTACACCCTACACGCTACACCCTACACTCTACACCCTACACGCTACACCCTACACTCTACACGCTACACGCTACACTCTACACGCTACACGCTACACTCTACACTCTACACCCTACACCCTACACGCTACACGCTATACTCTACACCCTACACGCTACACTCTACACGCTTCACGCTACACGCTACACTCTACACGCTACACGCTACACTCTACACGCTACACGCTACACTCTACACCCTACACGCAACACGCTACACTCTACACCCTACACGCTACACTCTGCATTCTACACGCTACACCCTACACCATACACGCTACACCCTACACTCTACACCCTACACTCTACACGCTACACTCTACACCCTACACTCTACACTCTACACCCTACACCCTACACGGTACACGCTACACTCTACTCCCTGCACCCTACACGCTACACGCTACACCCTACACCCTACACGCTACAATCTACACCCTACACCCTACACGCTACACGCTACACCCTACACTCTACACCCTACACCCTACACGCTACAATCTACACCCTACACCCTACACTCTACACGCTACACCCTACACGCTACACCCTACACGCAACACGCTACACTCTACACCCTACACGCTACACTCTGCACGCTACACGCTACACATGTAGAGTGTAGCATGTAGCATGTAGAGTGTAGGGTGTAGGGTGTAGCGTGTAGAGTGTAGGGTATAGAGTGTAGCGTGTAGAGAGTAGGGTGTAGAGTGTAGAGTGTAGCGTGTAGGGTGTAGAGTGTAGCGTGTAGAGTGTATTGTGTAGAATGTAGAGTGTAGCATGTAGCGTGTAGAGTGTAGGGTGTAGAGTGTAGCGTGTAGGGTGTAGAGTGTAGCGTGTAAGAGTGTAGCGTGTATGGTGTAGCGTGTCGGGTGTAGGGTGTAGGGTGTAGCGTGTAGTTTGTAGGGTGTAGGGTGTAGGGTGTTGCGTGTAGGGTGTAGAGTGTAGCGTGTAGCGTGTAGAGTGTAGCGTGTAGAGTGTAGGGTGTAGCGTGTAGTGTGTAGGGTGTAGCGTGTAGGGTGTAGCATGTAGGGTGTAGGGTGTAGCATGTAGGGTGTAGAGTGTAGCGTGTAGGGTGTAGGGTGTAGAGTGTAGAGTGTACCGTGTAGAGTGTAGGGTGTAGCGTGTAGGGTGTAGCATATAGGGTGTAGGGTGTAGGGTGTAGCATGTAGGGTGTAGAGTGTAGCGTGTAGGGTGTACAGTGTAGAGTGTAGGGTATAGCGTGTAGCGTGTAGGGTGTAGGGTGTAGAGTGTAGAGTGTACCGTGTAGCGTGTAGAGTGTAGCGTGTAGGGTGTAGAGTGTAGCGTGTAGGGTGTAGAGTATAGCATGTAGAGAGTAGGGTGTAGGGTGTAGAGTGTAACGTGTAGGGTGTAGGGTGTAGCGTGTAGCGTGTAGGGTGTAGGGTGTAGAGTGTAGGGTGAAGGGTGTAGCCTGTAGCGTGTAGCGTGTAGGGTGTAGGTTGTAGATTGTAGCGTGTAGGGTGTAGCATGTAGCGTGTAGGGTGTAGGGTGTAGAGTGTAGAGTGTAGCGTGTAGGGTGAAGCATGTAGGGTGTAGGGTGTCGGGTATAGCGTGTAGGGTGTAGGGTGTAGAGTGTAGGGTGTAGCGTGTATGGTGTAGAGTGTAGCATGTAGCGTGCAGAGTATAGCGTGTAGGGTGTAGCGTGTAGCGTGCAGAGTGTAGCGTGTAGGGTGTAGAGTGTAGCGTGTTGCGTGTAGGGTGTAGAGTGTAGCGTGTAGCGTGTAGAGTGTAGCGTGTAGCGTGTAGCGTGTAGAGTGTAGCGTGTAGGGTGTAGAGTATAGCGTGTAGCGTGTAGGGTGTAGGGTGTAGAGTGTAGAGTGTATTGTGTAGCGTGTAAAGTGTAGCGTGTAGCGTGTAGCGTGTAGAGTGTAGGGTGTAGCGTGTAGGGTGTAGGGTGTAGCGTGTAGGGTGTAGAGTGTAGCGTGTAGCGTGTAGGGTGTAGGGTGTAGGGTGTAGCGTGTAGGGTGTAGATTGTAGCGTGTAGCGTGTAGGGTGTAGGGTGTAGAGTGCAGAGTGTAGGGTGTAGAGTGTAGCGTGTAGAGTGTAGGTTGTAGAGTGTAGGGTGTAGAGTGTAACGTGTAGTGTGTAGGGTGTAGCGTGTAGCGTGTAGCGTGTAGCGTGTAGGGTGCAGGGTGTAGAGTGTAACGTGTAGGGTGTAGCGTGTAGCGTGTAGGGTGTAGCGTGTAGCGTGTAGTGTGTAGCGTGTAGGGTGTAGGGTGTAGAGTGTAGCGTGTAGGGTGTAGCATGTAGAATGCAGAGTGTAGCGTGTAGGGTGTAGAGTGTAGCGTGTTGCGTGTTGCGTCTACACTCTACACCGTACACCCTACACGCTACACTCTACACCCTACACGCTACACCCTACACCCTACACCCTACATGCTACACCCTACACTCTACACCCTACACCCTACACGCTACACCCTACGCCCTGCACGCCACACACTACACTCTACACGCTACACCCTACACACTACACTCTACACGCTACACGCTACACGCTACACGCTACACTCTACACCCTACACGCTACACTCTACACCCTACACACTACACGCTACATGTTACACTCTACACCCTACACGCTACACTCTACACCCTACACGCTACACCCTACACCCTACACGCTACACACATTACACGCTACACTCTACACCCTACACGCTGCACTCTATACGCTACACGGTACACGCTACACGCTACACCCTACACCCTACATGCTACACGCTACACCCTACACTGTACACCCTACACCCTACACGCTACACTCTACACGCTACATGCTACACCCTACACTCTACACCCTACACGCTATACGCTACACTCTACACACTGCACGCTACACGCTACACGCTACACTCTACACGCTACACTCTACACCCTACACGCTACACTCTACATGCTACACGCTACATGCTACACGCTACACCCTACACGTTACACTCTACACCCTACACCCTACCCCCTACACGCTACACTCTTCACCCTACACGCTACACCCTACACTCTACACCCTACACCCTACACGCTACTCGCTACACTCTACACCCTACCCGCTACACTCTACACGCTACACGCTACACTCTACACTCTACACGCTACACGCTACACTCTACACCCTACACGCAACACGCTACACTCTACACCCTACACGCTACACTCTGCATGCTACACGCTACACCCTACACCCTACACGCTACACTCTACACGCTACACGCTACACTCTACACCATACACGCTACACCCTACACTCTACACCCTACACCCTACACGCTATACCCGACACCCTACACCCTACATGCTTCACCCTACACGCTACACTCTACACTCTACACCCTACACGCTACATGCTACACTCTACACGCTACACTCTACACCCTACACGCTACACTCTACATCCTACACCCTACACGCTATACGCTACACTCTACACCCTACACCCTACACTCTACACCCTACACGCTACACGCTACACTCTACACCCTACACCCTACACACGCTACACGCTACACCCTACACTCTACACGCTACATGCTACACTCTACACCCTACACGATACATGCTACACCCTACACGCTACAGCCTACACGCTATACGCTACACTCTACACCCTACAAGCTACACACTACACGCTACACCCTACACTCTACACCCTACACCGTACACGCTACACGCTACACTCTACACGCTACACCCTTCACTCTACACCCTACACCCTACATGCTACACTCTACACCCTACACGGTACACCCTACAATCTACATGCTACATGCTACACTCTACACTCTACACCCTACACCCTACACGCTACATGCTACACTCTACACCCTACACGCTACACTCTACACCCTACACGCTACATGCTACACTCTACACCATACACCCTACACGCTACATGCTACACGCTACACTCTACACCCTACACGCTACACGCTAGGGTGTAGAGTGTAATATGTAGCGTGTAGTTTGTAGCGTTTAGCTTGTAGGGTGTAGCGTGTAGCGTGTAGGGTGTAGAGTGTAGCGTGTAGCGTGTAGCATGTAGGGTGTAGGGTGTAGAGTGTAGAGTGTAGCGTGTAGGGTGTAGAGTGTAGGGTGTAGGATGTAGAGTGTAGGGTTTAGAGTGTAATTTGTAGCGTGTAGGGTGTAGCGTGTAGCATGTAGGGTGTAGGGTGTGGAGTGTAGGGTGTAGCGTGTAGGGTGTAGAGTGTAGCGTGTAGCGTGTAGGGTGTAGAGTGTAGGGTGTAGCGTGTAGGGTGTAGAGTGTAGCGTGTAGGGTGTAGCGTGTAGCGTGCAGGGTGTAGAGTGTAGCGTATAGCGTGTAGGGTGTAGAGTGTAGGGTGTAGCGTGTAGGGTGTAGAGTGTAGGGTGTAGCGTGTAGGGTGTAGAGTGTAGCGTGTAGCGTGTAGGGTGTAGGGTGTAGGGTGTAGCGTGTAGGGTGTAGAGTGTAGCGTGTAGCGTGTAGGGTGTAGGGTGTAGGGTGTAGCATGTAGTGTGTAGCGTGTAGCGTGTAGGGTGTAGCGTGTAGCATGTAGCGTGTAGCGTGTAGCATGTAGAGTGTAGGGTGTAGGGTGTAGCATGTAGAGTGTAGGGTGTAGGGTGTAGCGTGTAGAGTGTAGGGTATAGAGTGTAGCGTCTAGGGTGTAGAGTGTAGCGTGTAGCGTGTAGGGTGTAGAGTGTAGCGTGTAGGGTGTAGAATATAGCGTGTAGAGAGTAGGGTGTAGGGTGTAGAGTGTAGGGTGTAGGGTGTAACGTGTAGCGTGTAGGGTGTAGCATGTAGCGTGTAGGGTGTAGGGTGTAGAGTGTAGGGTGTAGCGTGTAGGGTGTAGCGTGTAGCGTGTAGGGTGTAGGGTGTAGAGTGTAGGGTGTAGCGTGTAGGGTGTAGCGTGTATCGTGTAGCGTGTAGAGTGTAGCGTCTAGCGTATAGGGTGTAGCGTGTAGCGTGTAGATTGTAGCGTGTAGGGTGTAGGGTGTAGGGTGTAGCGTGTAGCGTGTAGGGTGTAGAGTGTAGCGTGTAGTGTGTAGGGTGTAGGGTGTAGAGTGCAGAGTGTAGGGTGTAGAGTGTAGCGTGTAGAGTGTAGGGTGTAGAGTGTAGGGTGTAGAGTGTAACGTGTAGTGTGTAGGGTGTAGCGTGTAGCGTGTAGGGTGTAGCGTGTAGCGTGTAGGGTGCAGGGTGTAGAGTGTAACATGTAGCGTGTAGGGTGTAGCGTGTAGCGTGTATGGTGTAGCGTGTAGCGTGTAGTGTGTAGCGTGTAGGGTGTAGCGTGTAGCATGTAGCGTGTAGCGTGTAGCATGTAGAGTGTAGGGTGTAGGGTGTAGCATGTAGAGTGTAGGGTGTAGGGTGTAGCGTGTAGAGTGTAGGGTATAGAGTGTAGCGTCTAGGGTGTAGAGTGTAGCGTGTAGCGTGTAGGGTGTAGAGTGTAGCGTGTAGGGTGTAGAATATAGCGTGTAGAGAGTAGGGTGTAGGGTGTAGAGTGTAGGGTGTAGGGTGTAACGTGTAGCGTGTAGGGTGTAGCATGTAGCGTGTAGGGTGTAGGGTGTAGAGTGTAGGGTGTAGCGTGTAGGGTGTAGCGTGTAGCGTGTAGGGTGTAGGGTGTAGAGTGTAGGGTGTAGCGTGTAGGGTGTAGCGTGTATCGTGTAGCGTGTAGAGTGTAGCGTCTAGCGTATAGGGTGTAGCGTGTAGCGTGTAGATTGTAGCGTGTAGGGTGTAGGGTGTAGGGTGTAGCGTGTAGCGTGTAGGGTGTAGAGTGTAGCGTGTAGTGTGTAGGGTGTAGGGTGTAGAGTGCAGAGTGTAGGGTGTAGAGTGTAGCGTGTAGAGTGTAGGGTGTAGAGTGTAGGGTGTAGAGTGTAACGTGTAGTGTGTAGGGTGTAGCGTGTAGCGTGTAGGGTGTAGCGTGTAGCGTGTAGGGTGCAGGGTGTAGAGTGTAACATGTAGCGTGTAGGGTGTATCGTGTAGCGTGTATGGTGTAGCGTGTAGCGTGTAGTGTGTAGCGTGTAGGGTGTAGGGTGTAGAGTGTAGCGTGTAGGGTGTAGGGTGTAGAGTGCAGAGTGTAGGGTGTAGAGTGTAGCGTGTAGAGTGTAGGGTGTAGAGTGTAGGGTGTAGAGTGTAACGTGTAGTGTGTAGGGTGTAGCGTGTAGCGTGTAGGGTGTAGCGTGTAGCGTGTAGGGAGCAGGGTGTAGAGTGTAGGGTGTAGAGTGTAACGTGTAGCGTGTAGGGTGTAGTGTGTAGGGTGTAGGGTGTAGAGTGTAACGTGTAGCGTGTAGGGTGTAGCGTGTAGCGTGTAGGGAGTAGGGTGTAGAGTGTAGCGTGTAGAGTGTAGCGTGTAGGGTGTAGAGTATAGTGTGTAGCGTGTAGGGTGTATGGTGTAGAGTGTAGAGTGTAGCATGTAGCGTGTAGCGTGTAGAGTGTAGCGTGTAGGGTGTAGAGTGTAGCGCGTAGCGTGTAGGGTGTAGAGTGTAGCGTGTTGCATGTAGGGTGCAGAGTGTAGCGTGTAGAGTGTAGCGTGTAGCGTGTAGCGTGTAGAGTGTAGCGTGTAGGGTGTAGAGTATAGTGTGTAGCGTGTAGGGTGTAACGTGTAGCGTGTAGGGTGTAGAGTGTAGCGTGTAGGGTGTAGAGTGTAGCGTGTTGCATGTAGGGTGTAGAGTGTAGCGTGTAGAGTGTAGCGTGTAGCGTGTAGCGTGTAGAGTGTAGCGTGTAGGGTGTAGAGTATAGTGTGTAGCGTGTAGGGTGTATGGTGTAGAGTGTAGAGTGTAGCATGTAGCGTGTAGCGTGTAGAGTGTAGCGTGTAGGGTGTAGAGTGTAGCGTGTTGCATGTAGGGTGTACAGTGTAGCGTGTAGCGTGTAGAGTGTAGGGTGTAGAGTGTAGCGTGTAGCGTGTAGAGTGTAGGGTGTAGAGTGTAGCGTGTTGCGTGTGGAGTGTAGCGTGTAGCGTGTAGGTTGTAGAGTGTAGCGTGTAGCGTGTAGGGTGTAGGGTGTAGCGTGTAGCGTGTAGAGTGTAGAGTGTAGCGTGTAGCATGTAGAGTTTAGAGTGTAGCGTGTAGGGTGTAGAGTGTAGCGCGTAGCGTGTAGGGTGTAGGGTGTAGAGTGTAGCGTGTAGCGTGTAGTGTACGGTGTAGAGTGTAGGGTGTAGCGTGTAGGGTGTAGAGTGTAGCGTGTAGCGTGTAGCGTGTAGGGTGTAGGGTGTAGATTGTTGCGTGTAGGGTGCAGGGTGTAGAGTGTAGCGTGTAGGGTGTAGAGTGTAACGTGTAGCGTGTAGGGTGTAGCGTGTAGCGTGTAGGGTGTAGCGTGTAGCGTGTAGTGTGTAGCGTGTAGAGTGTAGGGTGTAGAGTGTAGCGTGTAGGGTGTAGCATGTAGCGTGTAGGGTGTAGGGTGTAGAGTGTAGAGTGTAGCGTTTAGGGTGAAGCATGTAGGGTGTAGGGTGTCGGGTATAGCGTGTAGGGTGTAGGGTGTAGAGTGTAGGGTGTAGCGTGTATGGTGTAGAGTGTAGCGTGTAGCGTGCAGAGTATAGCGTGTAGGGTGTAGCGTGTAGCGTGCAGAGTGTAGCGTGTAGGGTATAGAGTGTAGCGTGTTGCGTGTAGGGTGTATAGTGTAGCGTGTAGCGTGTAGAGTGTAGAGTGTAACGTGTAGCGTGTAGAGTGTAGGGTGTAGAGTATAGCGTGTAGCGTGTAGAGTGTAGGGTGTAGAGTATAGCGTGTAGCGTGTAGAGTGTAGAGTGTAGCATGTAGCGTGTAGCGTGTAGAGTGTAGCGTGTAGCGTGTAGAGTGTAGGGTGTAGCGTGTAGCGTGTAGCGTGTAGAGTGTAGGGTGTAGAGTGTAGCGTGTAGCGTGTAGAGTGTAGAGTGTAGCGTGTAGGGTGTAGAGTGTAGCGTGTAGCGTTTAGGGTGTAGGGTGTAGAGTGTAGCGTGTAGCGTGTAGAGTGTACGGTGTAGAGTGTAGGGTGTAGCGTGTAGCGTGTAGCGTGTAGGGTTAAGCTACACACTACACACTAAACACAAAAAGAAAAGGATATGCAAACCAATGGGATCCATGTTAAATAGTCAATTTTATTGTACAAAAATAGTAATCCACAAACAGAACCAGGCAAAACATACATTTAAAAACATTTAAAACACTAGTATGGCTGAATAGGCCATAAGTAATTTTACCCGAGGGAATGAAGGAAGCTAATACTTTACAGCATATGTGAGACAGGAGAAATAACCAGAGAGAAAAAATTACTAGGTATGCGGGTACACCAATCTTAGTCAAATCTACATATAAGAAGCCTATTGTTTACTGCCAACTGTGACCCCCTGAGTACTATGACAGGAAACATATACTCCAGCCTAGTATCTGGAAGAAATACATCATGGATCCTATTTTGTTCAACACAGCATGCGTGCGCACAGTTGGTAAGCAAATGAAAGCAGACCCCTATAGAAAGGTAATCAGGGAAATAGATATGCTGCAGTACTACAAAATCCTAGTTATTTGGATAAATGTATGCATACAGACGCCTTGTGGAAATACAAAGAATCAGGATCCATTGTCCTAAGGCTTGGAAAAATGCCAGGCCATGCATGAAGTAAATAGGTGTAATTCCATAGCAGTTGTAAAGATAAGTTACCCAAGTCCTGTCCCTCGGGAAAAAAACAAAGGAAGCCCTTTACCCCACGCGTATCGACGCTACTCAAGCGTCTTCATCAGAGGAAAAAGTGACACCCTACACGCTACACGCTACACTCTACACTCTACACGCTACACTCTACACCCTACACGCTACACCCTACACTCTACACGCTACATGCTACACTCTACACCCTACACAATACACGCTACTTGCTACACCCTACATGCTACACTCTACACGCTACACGCTACACGCTACACCCTACACGGTACACCCTACACCCTACACCCTACACTCTACACCCTACACTCTACACACTATACGCTACACGCTAGACGCTACACTCTACACGCTACACGCTACACGCTACACGCTACACCCTACACGCTACACCCTACACTCTACACCCTACAACCAACACGCTACACGCTACACGCTACACCCTACACGCTACACCCTACACTCTACACCCTACACCCTACACGCTACACGCTACACGCTACACCCTACACGCTACACCCTACACTCTACACCCTACACGCTACACCCTACACGCTACACGTTACACTCTACACCCTACACCCTACGCCCTGCACGCCACACACTACACTCTACACGCTACACCCTACACACTACACTCTACACGCTACACGCTACACGCTACACTCTACACCCTACACGCTACACTCTACACCCTACACACTACACTCTATAAGCTACACGGTACACGCTACACCCTACGCCCTACACCCTACACGCTACATGTTACACTCTACACCCTACACGCTACACTCTACACCCTACACGCTACACCCTACACCCTACACGCTACACACTACACGCTACACTCTACACCCTACACGCTGCACTCTATACGCTACACGGTACACGCTACACGCTACACCCTACACCCTACATGCTACACTCTACACCCTACACTGTACACCCTACACCCTACACGCTACACTCTACACGCTACATGCTACACCCTACACTCTACACCCTACACGCTATACGCTACACTCTACACTGTACACCCTACACCCTACACGCTACACTCTACACGCTACATGCTACACCCTACACTCTACACCCTACAACCAACACGCTACACG
The DNA here is from genome assembly GCF_051348905.1 of Ranitomeya variabilis. Lineage (NCBI taxonomy): Eukaryota > Metazoa > Chordata > Amphibia > Anura > Dendrobatidae > Ranitomeya > Ranitomeya variabilis. Next base: position 11,286 of record NW_027508066.1, read on the forward strand.
CTACACGCTACACCCTACACGCTACACCCTACACTCTACACCCTACACCCTACACGCTACACGCTACACGCTACACCCTACACGCTACACCCTACACTCTACACCCTACACGCTACACCCTACACGCTACACGTTACACTCTACACCCTACACCCTACGCCCTGCACGCCACACACTACACTCTACACGCTACACCCTACACACTACACTCTACACGCTACACGCTACACGCTACACGCTACACTCTACACCCTACACGCTACACTCTACACCCTACACACTACACTCTATAAGCTACACGGTACACGCTACACGCTACGCCCTACACCCTACACGCTACATGTTACACTCTACACCCTACACGCTACACTCTACACCCTACACGCTACACCCTACACCCTACACGCTACACACTACACGCTACACTCTACACCCTACACGCTGCACTCTATACGCTACACGGTACACGCTACACGCTACACCCTACACCCTACATGCTACACGCTACACCCTACACTGTACACCCTACACCCTACACGCTACACTCTACACGCTACATGCTACACCCTACACTCTACACCCTACACGCTATACGCTACACTCTACACACTGCACGCTACACGCTACACGCTACACTCTACACGCTACACTCTACATTAATCCCATAATCCGAAAAAAGATTTAATGTAGGCAAGGCATTAGCACTTCGATTATTGATGCATAATTAAGTTACCTATTTGAGGTATGAAGTGACACGTTAAGAAGCAATAATAAAAAAGAAAACTTTATTGACATATAGTTTTAAAAGATTTACAATTTTTTAATAAAAAGACAGGATGATGTAGGGGAAGGACCTCCAAAATACAAACAGGGGGTGACCCACCGGTTCCCAGTTATGATGTCTAGTTATAAATTGAATATACGTATAACGTATTAAAATGCTTTAATCAGTAACCCTATGGAGTGAAAAAGAAAATAAAGACCAGTCTATGTGGATGGACGGAATCAGCGTCTCTTTAGAAATACCATATAGCGGTCTGATGATTTAAATAAGGGTATACCTGAATAATGAGCAGATGGTAATATATCTGTGCACCCAGCTAAATCTAGTACATCAGAAAAAAAAAAAAAAAAAAAAAATATATATATATTAATAATGAAAAATGGCTCTAAATAGATTTGGAATGGTGATGGAGAGAGATGGTATTTGCTAATAGCATAAATTGCTGTGCATAGAAGGAGCGTAATGCTAGAACCATAAAAAGAATTGGCCGCTAAGTGGCAGTATGGTAAAAGAAATGTATTCCTGGGTGAGACAGCCTCGCAAGAGGACGGAGGAAAACACAAATGAAACCACGGCCAAAGTGAGTGTTTTACCTGATGGTAGATAAGAGTGGGTGCGGGTAAACTGGGAAGTCCGGTCACCTCCTGTGCCCGACGAGCGCCGTTTCGCCTTTCGGCTTCTTCCAAATCAGGAGGGGCTGGGTGCACAGATATATTACCATCTGCTCATTATTCAGGTATACCCTTATTTAAATCATCAGACCGCTATATGGTATTTCTAAAGAGACGCTGATTCCGTCCATCCACATAGACTGGTCTTTATTTTCTTTTTCACTCCATAGGGTTACTGATTAAAGCATTTTAATACGTTATACGTATATTCAATTTATAACTAGACATCATAACTGGGAACCGGTGGGTCACCCCCTGTTTGTATTTTGGAGGTCCTTCCCCTACATCATCCTGTCTTTTTATTAAAAAATTGTAAATCTTTTAAAACTATATGTCAATAAAGTTTTCTTTTTTATTATTGCTTCTTAACGTGTCACTTCATACCTCAAATAGGTAACTTAATTATGCACGCTACACTCTACACCCTACACGCTACACTCTACATGCTACACGCTACATGCTACACGCTAAACCCTACAAGCTACACTCTACACCCTACACCCTACCCCCTACACGCTACACTCTTCACCCTACACGCTACACCCTACACTCTACACCCTACACCCTACACGCTACTCGCTACACTCTACACCCTACCCGCTACACTCTACACGCTACACGCTACACTCTACACTCTACACGCTACACGCTACACTCTACACCCTACACGCAACACGCTACACTCTACACCCTACACGCTACACTCTGCATGCTACACGCTACACCCTACACCCTACACGCTACACTCTACACGCTACACGCTACACTCTACACCATACACGCTACACCCTACACTCTACACCCTACACCCTACACGCTATACCCGACACCCTACACCCTACATGCTTCACCCTACACGCTACACTCTACACTCTACACCCTACACGCTACATGCTACACTCTACACGCTACACTCTACACCCTACACGCTACACTCTACATCCTACACCCTACACGCTATACGCTACACTCTACACCCTACACCCTACACTCTACACCCTACACGCTACACGCTACACTCTACACCCTACACCCTACACACGCTACACGCTACACCGTACACTCTACACGCTACATGCTACACTCTACACCCTACACGATACATGCTACACCCTACACGCTACAGCCTACACGCTATACGCTACACTCTACACCCTACAAGCTACACGCTACACGCTACACCCTACACTCTACACCCTACACCGTACACGCTACACGCTACACTCTACACGCTACACCCTTCACTCTACACCCTACACCCTACATGCTACACTCTACACCCTACACGGTACACCCTACAATCTACATGCTACATGCTACACTCTAAACTCTACACCCTACACCCTACACGCTACATGCTACACTCTACACCCTACACGCTACACTCTACACCCTACACGCTACATGCTACACTCTACACCATACACCCTACACGCTACATGCTACACGCCACACTCTCCACCCTACACGCTACACGCTAGGGTGTAGAGTGTAATATGTAGCGTGTAGTTTGTAGCGTTTAGCTTGTAGGGTGTAGCGTGTAGCGTGTAGGGTGTAGAGTGTAGCGTGTAGCGTGTAGCATGTAGGGTGTAGGGTGTAGAGTGTAGAGTGTAGCGTGTAGGGTGTAGAGTGTAGGGTGTAGGATGTAGAGTGTAGGGTTTAGAGTGTAATTTGTAGCGTGTAGGGTGTAGCGTGTAGCATGTAGGGTGTAGGGTGTGGAGTGTAGGGTGTAGCGTGTAGGGTGTAGAGTGTAGCGTGTAGCGTGTAGGGTGTAGAGTGTAGGGTGTAGCGTGTAGGGTGTAGAGTGTAGCGTGTAGGGTGTAGCGTGTAGCGTGCAGGGTGTAGAGTGTAGCGTATAGCGTGTAGGGTGTAGAGTGTAGGGTGTAGCGTGTAGGGTGTAGAGTGTAGGGTGTAGCGTGTAGGGTGTAGGGTGTAGAGTGTAGCGTGTAGCGTGTAGTGTACGGTGTAGAGTGTAGGGTGTAGCGTGTAGGGTGTAGAGTGTAGCGTGTAGCGTGTAGCGTGTAGGGTGTAGGGTGTAGATTGTTGCGTGTAGGGTGCAGGGTGTAGAGTGTAGCGTGTAGGGTGTAGAGTGTAACGTGTAGCGTGTAGGGTGTAGCGTGTAGCGTGTAGGGTGTAGCGTGTAGCGTGTAGTGTGTAGCGTGTAGAGTGTAGGGTGTAGAGTGTAGCGTGTAGGGTGTAGCATGTAGCGTGTAGGGTGTAGGGTGTAGAGTGTAGAGTGTAGCGTTTAGGGTGAAGCATGTAGGGTGTAGGGTGTCGGGTATAGCGTGTAGGGTGTAGGGTGTAGAGTGTAGGGTGTAGCGTGTATGGTGTAGAGTGTAGCGTGTAGCGTGCAGAGTATAGCGTGTAGGGTGTAGCGTGTAGCGTGCAGAGTGTAGCGTGTAGGGTATAGAGTGTAGCGTGTTGCGTGTAGGGTGTAGAGTGTAGCGTGTAGCGTGTAGAGTGTAGAGTGTAGCGTGTAGCGTGTAGAGTGTAGGGTGTAGAGTATAGCGTGTAGCGTGTAGGGTGTAGGGTGTAGAGTGTAGAGTGTAGCATGTAGCGTGTAGCGTGTAGAGTGTAGCGTGTAGCGTGTAGAGTGTAGGGTGTAGCGTGTAGCGTGTAGCGTGTAGAGTGTAGGGTGTAGAGTGTAGCGTGTAGCGTGTAGAGTGTAGAGTGTAGCGTGTAGGGTGTAGAGTGTAGCGTGTAGCGTTTAGGGTGTAGGGTGTAGAGTGTAGCGTGTAGCGTGTAGAGTGTACGGTGTAGAGTGTAGGGTGTAGCGTGTAGCGTGTAGCGTGTAGGGTTAAGCTACACACTACACACTAAACACAAAAAGAAAAGGATATGCAAACCAATGGGATCCACGTTAAATAGTCAATTTTATTGTACAAAAATAGTAATCCACAAACAGAACCAGGCAAAACATACATTTAAAAACATTTAAAACACTAGTATGGCTGAATAGGCCATAAGTAATTTTACCCGAGGGAATGAAGGAAGCTAATACTTTACAGCATATGTGAGACAGGAGAAATAACCAGAGAGAAAAAATTGCTAGGTATGCGGGTACACCAATCTTAGTCAAATCTACATATAAGAAGCCTATTGTTTACTGCCAACTGTGACCCCCTGAGTACTATGACAGGAAACATATACTCCAGCCTAGTATCTGGAAGAAATACATCATGGATCCTATTTTGTTCAACACAGCATGCGTGCGCACAGTTGGTAAGCAAATGAAAGCAGACCCCTATAGAAAGGTAATCAGGGAAATAGATATGCTGCAGTACTACAAAATCCTAGTTATTTGGATAAATGTATGCATACAGACGCCTTGTGGAAATACAAAGAATCAGGATCCATTGTCCTAAGGCTTGGAAAAATGCCAGGCCATGCATGAAGTAAATAGGTGTAATTCCATAGCAGTTGTAAAGATAAGTTACCCAAGTCCTGTCCCTCGGGAAAAAAACAAAGGAAGCCCTTTACCCCACGCGTATCGACGCTACTCAAGCGTCTTCATCAGAGGAAAAAGTGACACCCTACACGCTACACGCTACACTCTACACTCTACACGCTACACTCTACACCCTACACGCTACACCCTACACTCTACACGCTACATGCTACACTCTACACCCTACACAATACACGCTACTTGCTACACCCTACATGCTACACTCTACACGCTACACGCTACACGCTACACCCTACACGGTACACCCTACACCCTACACCCTACACTCTACACCCTACACTCTACACACTATACGCTACACGCTAGACGCTACACTCTACACGCTACACGCTACACGCTACACGCTACACCCTACACGCTACACCCTACACTCTACACCCTACAACCAACACGCTACACGCTACACGCTACACCCTACACGCTACACCCTACACTCTACACCCTACACCCTACACGCTACACGCTACACGCTACACCCTACATGCTACACCCTACACTCTACACCCTACACGCTACACCCTACACGCTACACGTTACACTCTACACCCTACACCCTACGCCCTGCACGCCACACACTACACTCTACACGCTACACCCTACACACTACACTCTACACGCTACACGCTACACGCTACACGCTACACTCTACACCCTACACGCTACACTCTACACCCTACACACTACACTCTATAAGCTACACGGTACACGCTACACCCTACGCCCTACACCCTACACGCTACATGTTACACTCTACACCCTACACGCTACACTCTACACCCTACACGCTACACCCTACACCCTACACGCTACACACTACACGCTACACTCTACACCCTACACGCTGCACTCTATACGCTACACGGTACACGCTACACGCTACACCCTACACCCTACATGCTACACGCTACACCCTACACTGTACACCCTACACCCTACACGCTACACTCTACACGCTACATGCTACACCCTACACTCTACACCCTACACGCTATACGCTACACTCTACACTGTACACCCTACACCCTACACGCTACACTCTACACGCTACATGCTACACCCTACACTCTACACCCTACAACCAACACGCTACACGCTACACGCTACACCCTACACGCTACACCCTACACTCTACACCCTACACCCTACACGCTACACGCTACACGCTACACCCTACACGCTACACCCTACACTCTACACCCTACACGCTACACCCTACACGCTACACGTTACACTCTACACCCTACACCCTACGCCCTGCACGCCACACACTACACTCTACACGCTACACCCTACACACTACACTCTACACGCTACACGCTACACGCTACACGCTACACTCTACACCCTACACGCTACACTCTACACCCTACACACTACACTCTATAAGCTACACGGTACACGCTACGCCCTACACCCTACACGCTACATGTTACACTCTACACCCTACACGCTACACTCTACACCCTACACGCTACACCCTACACCCTACACGCTACACACTACACGCTACACTCTACACCCTACACGCTGCACTCTATACGCTACACGGTACACGCTACACGCTACACCCTACACCCTACATGCTACACGCTACACCCTACACTGTACACCCTACACCCTACACGCTACACTCTACACGCTACATGCTACACCCTACACTCTACACCCTACACGCTATACGCTACACTCTACACACTGCACGCTACACGCTACACGCTACACTCTACACGCTACACTCTACACCCTACACGCTACACTCTACATGCTACACGCTACATGCTACACGCTAAACCCTACACGCTACACTCTACACCCTACACCCTACCCCCTACACGCTACACTCTTCACCCTACACGCTACACCCTACACTCTACACCCTACACCCTACACGCTACTCGCTACACTCTACACCCTACCCGCTACACTCTACACGCTACACGCTACACTCTACACTCTACACGCTACACGCTACACTCTACACCCTACACGCAACACGCTACACTCTACACCCTACACGCTACACTCTGCATGCTACACGCTACACCCTACACCCTACACGCTACACTCTACACGCTACAAGCTACACTCTACACCATACACGCTACACCCTACACTCTACACCCTACACCCTACACGCTATACCCGACACCCTACACCCTACATGCTTCACCCTACACGCTACACTCTACACTCTACACCCTACACGCTACATGCTACACTCTACACGCTACACTCTACACCCTACACGCTACACTCTACATCCTACACCCTACACGCTATACGCTACACTCTACACCCTACACCCTACACTCTACACCCTACACGCTACACGCTACACTCTACACCCTACACCCTACACACGCTACACGCTACACCGTACACTCTACACGCTACATGCTACACTCTACACCCTACACGATACATGCTACACCCTACACGCTACAGCCTACACGCTATACGCTACACTCTACACCCTACAAGCTACACGCTACACGCTACACCCTACACTCTACACCCTACACCGTACACGCTACACGCTACACTCTACACGCTACACCCTTCACTCTACACCCTACACCCTACATGCTACACTCTACACCCTACACGGTACACCCTACAATCTACATGCTACATGCTACACTCTAAACTCTACACCCTACACCCTACACGCTACATGCTACACTCTACACCCTACACGCTACACTCTACACCCTACACGCTACATGCTACACTCTACACCATACACCCTACACGCTACATGCTACACGCCACACTCTCCACCCTACACGCTACACGCTAGGGTGTAGAGTGTAATATGTAGCGTGTAGTTTGTAGCGTTTAGCTTGTAGGGTGTAGCGTGTAGCGTGTAGGGTGTAGAGTGTAGCGTGTAGCGTGTAGCATGTAGGGTGTAGGGTGTAGAGTGTAGAGTGTAGCGTGTAGGGTGTAGAGTGTAGGGTGTAGGATGTAGAGTGTAGGGTTTAGAGTGTAATTTGTAGCGTGTAGGGTGTAGCGTGTAGCATGTAGGGTGTAGGGTGTGGAGTGTAGGGTGTAGCGTGTAGGGTGTAGAGTGTAGCGTGTAGCGTGTAGGGTGTAGAGTGTAGGGTGTAGCGTGTAGGGTGTAGAGTGTAGCGTGTAGGGTGTAGCATGTAGCGTGCAGGGTGTAGAGTGTAGCGTATAGCGTGTAGGGTGTAGAGTGTAGGGTGTAGCGTGTAGGGTGTAGAGTGTAGGGTGTAGCGTGTAGGGTGTAGAGTGTAGCGTGTAGCGTGTAGGGTGTAGGGTGTAGGGTGTAGGGTGTAGCGTGTAGGGTGTAGAGTGTAGCGTGTAGCGTGTAGGGTGTAGGGTGTAGGGTGTAGCATGTAGTGTGTAGCGTGTAGCGTGTAGGGTGTAGCGTGTAGCATGTAGCGTGTAGCGTGTAGCATGTAGAGTGTAGGGTGTAGGGTGTAGCATGTAGAGTGTAGGGTGTAGGGTGTAGCGTGTAGAGTGTAGGGTATAGAGTGTAGCGTCTAGGGTGTAGAGTGTAGCGTGTAGCGTGTAGGGTGTAGAGTGTAGCGTGTAGGGTGTAGAATATAGCGTGTAGAGAGTAGGGTGTAGGGTGTAGAGTGTAGGGTGTAGGGTGTAACGTGTAGCGTGTAGGGTGTAGCATGTAGCGTGTAGGGTGTAGGGTGTAGAGTGTAGGGTGTAGCGTGTAGGGTGTAGCGTGTAGGGTGTAGGGTGTAGAGTGTAGGGTGTAGCGTGTAGGGTGTAGCGTGTATCGTGTAGCGTGTAGAGTGTAGCGTCTAGCGTATAGGGTGTAGCGTGTAGCATGTAGATTGTAGCGTGTAGGGTGTAGGGTGTAGGGTGTAGCGTGTAGCGTGTAGGGTGTAGAGTGTAGCGTGTAGTGTGTAGGGTGTAGGGTGTAGAGTGCAGAGTGTAGGGTGTAGAGTGTAGCGTGTAGAGTGTAGGGTGTAGAGTGTAGGGTGTAGAGTGTAACGTGTAGTGTGTAGGGTGTAGCGTGTAGCGTGTAGGGTGTAGCGTGTAGCGTGTAGGGTGCAGGGTGTAGAGTGTAACATGTAGCGTGTAGGGTGTAGCGTGTAGCGTGTATGGTGTAGCGTGTAGCGTGTAGTGTGTAGCGTGTAGGGTGTAGGGTGTAGAGTGTAGCATGTAGGGTGTAGGGTGTAGAGTGCAGAGTGTAGGGTGTAGAGTGTAGCGTGTAGAGTGTAGGGTATAGAGAGTAGGGTGTAGAGTGTAACGTGTAGTGTGTAGGGTGTAGTGTGTAGGGTGTAGGGTGTAGAGTGTAACGTGTAGCGTGTAGGGTGTAGCGTGTAGCGTGTAGGGTGTAGGGTGTAGAGTGTAGCGTGTTGCATGTAGGGTGTAGAGTGTAGCGTGTAGGGAGCAGGGTGTAGAGTGTAGCGTGTAGGGTGTAGAGTGTAACGTGTAGCGTGTAGGGTGTAGTGTGTAGGGTGTAGGGTGTAGAGTGTAACGTGTAGCGTGTAGGGTGTAGCGTGTAGCGTGTAGGGTGTAGGGTGTAGAGTGTAGCGTGTTGCATGTAGGGTGTAGAGTGTAGCGTGTAGAGTGTAGCGTGTAGCGTGTAGCGTGTAGAGTGTAGCGTGTAGGGTGTAGAGTATAGTGTGTAGCGTGTAGGGTGTATGGTGTAGAGTGTAGAGTGTAGCATGTAGCGTGTAGCGTGTAGAGTGTAGCGTGTAGGGTGTAGAGTGTAGCGTGTTGCATGTAGGGTGTACAGTGTAGCGTGTAGCGTGTAGAGTGTAGGGTGTAGAGTGTAGCGTGTAGCGTGTAGAGTGTAGGGTGTAGAGTGTAGCGTGTTGCGTGTGGAGTGTAGCGTGTAGCGTGTAGGTTGTAGAGTGTAGCGTGTAGCGTGTAGGGTGTAGGGTGTAGCGTGTAGCGTGTAGAGTGTAGAGTGTAGCGTGTAGCATGTAGAGTTTAGAGTGTAGCGTGTAGGGTGTAGAGTGTAGCGCGTTGCGTGTAGGGTGTAGAGTGTAGCGTGTTGCATGTAGGGTGCAGAGTGTAGCGTGTAGAGTGTAGCGTGTAGCGTGTAGCGTGTAGAGTGTAGCGTGTAGGGTGTAGAGTATAGTGTGTAGCGTGTAGGGTGTAACGTGTAGCGTGTAGGGTGTAGAGTGTAGCGTGTAGGGTGTAGAGTGTAGCGTGTTACATGTAGGGTGTAGAGTGTAGCGTGTAGAGTGTAGCGTGTAGCGTGTAGCGTGTAGAGTGTAGCGTGTAGGGTGTAGAGTATAGTGTGTAGCGTGTAGGGTGTATGGTGTAGAGTGTAGAGTGTAGCATGTAGCGTGTAGCGTGTAGAGTGTAGCGTGTAGGGTGTAGAGTGTAGCGTGTTGCATGTAGGGTGTACAGTGTAGCGTGTAGCGTGTAGAGTGTAGGGTGTAGAGTGTAGCGTGTAGCGTGTAGAGTGTAGCGTGTAGGGTGTAGAGTGTAGCGCGTAGCGTGTAGGGTGTAGGGTGTAGAGTGTAGCGTGTAGCGTGTAGTGTACGGTGTAGAGTGTAGGGTGTAGCGTGTAGGGTGTAGAGTGTAGCGTGTAGCGTGTAGCGTGTAGGGTGTAGGGTGTAGATTGTAGCGTGTAGGGTGCAGGGTGTAGAGTGTAGCGTGTAGGGTGTAGAGTGTAACGTGTAGCGTGTAGGGTGTAGCGTGTAGCGTGTAGGGTGTAGCGTGTAGCGTGTAGTGTGTAGCGTGTAGAGTGTAGGGTGTAGAGTGTAGCGTGTAGGGTGTAGCATGTAGCGTGTAGGGTGTAGGGTGTAGAGTGTAGAGTGTAGCGTTTAGGGTGAAGCATGTAGGGTGTAGGGTGTCGGGTATAGCGTGTAGGGTGTAGGGTGTAGAGTGTAGGGTGTAGCGTGTATGGTGTAGAGTGTAGCGTGTAGCGTGCAGAGTATAGCGTGTAGGGTGTAGCGTGTAGCGTGCAGAGTGTAGCGTGTAGGGTATAGAGTGTAGCGTGTTGCGTGTAGGGTGTAGAGTGTAGCGTGTAGCGTGTAGAGTGTAGAGTGTAGCGTGTAGCGTGTAGAGTGTAGGGTGTAGAGTATAGCGTGTAGCGTGTAGGGTGTAGGGTGTAGAGTGTAGAGTGTAGCATGTAGCGTGTAGCGTGTAGAGTGTAGCGTGTAGCGTGTAGAGTGTAGGGTGTAGCGTGTAGCGTGTAGCGTGTAGAGTGTAGGGTGTAGAGTGTAGCGTGTAGCGTGTAGAGTGTAGTGTAGCGTGTAGGGTGTAGAGTGTAGCGTGTAGCGTTTAGGGTGTAGGGTGTAGAGTGTAGCGTGTAGCGTGTAGAGTGTACGGTGTAGAGTGTAGGGTGTAGCGTGTAGCGTGTAGCGTGTAGGGTTAAGCTACACACTACACACTAAACACAAAAAGAAAAGGATATGCAAACCAATGGGATCCACGTTAAATAGTCAATTTTATTGTACAAAAATAGTAATCCACAAACAGAACCAGGCAAAACATACATTTAAAAACATTTAAAACACTAGTATGGCTGAATAGGCCATAAGTAATTTTACCCGAGGGAATGAAGGAAGCTAATACTTTACAGCATATGTGAGACAGGAGAAATAACCAGAGAGAAAAAATTGCTAGGTATGCGGGTACACCAATCTTAGTCAAATCTACATATAAGAAGCCTATTGTTTACTGCCAACTGTGACCCCCTGAGTACTATGACAGGAAACATATACTCCAGCCTAGTATCTGGAAGAAATACATCATGGATCCTATTTTGTTCAACACAGCATGCGTGCGCACAGTTGGTAAGCAAATGAAAGCAGACCCCTATAGAAAGGTAATCAGGGAAATAGATATGCTGCAGTACTACAAAATCCTAGTTATTTGGATAAATGTATGCATACAGACGCCTTGTGGAAATACAAAGAATCAGGATCCATTGTCCTAAGGCTTGGAAAAATGCCAGGCCATGCATGAAGTAAATAGGTGTAATTCCATAGCAGTTGTAAAGATAAGTTACCCAAGTCCTGTCCCTCGGGAAAAAAACAAAGGAAGCCCTTTACCCCACGCGTATCGACGCTACTCAAGCGTCTTCATCAGAGGAAAAAGTGACACCCTACACGCTACACGCTACACTCTACACTCTACACGCTACACTCTACACCCTACACGCTACACCCTACACTCTACACGCTACATGCTACACTCTACACCCTACACAATACACGCTACTTGCTACACCCTACATGCTACACTCTACACGCTACACGCTACACGCTACACCCTACACGGTACACCCTACACCCTACACCCTACACTCTACACCCTACACTCTACACACTATACGCTACACGCTAGACGCTACACTCTACACGCTACACGCTACACGCTACACCCTACACGCTACACCCTACACTCTACACCCTACAACCAACACGCTACACGCTACACGCTACACCCTACACGCTACACCCTACACTCTACACCCTACACCCTACACGCTACACGCTACACGCTACACCCTACACGCTACACCCTACACTCTACACCCTACACGCTACACCCTACACGCTACACGTTACACTCTACACCCTACACCCTACGCCCTGCACGCCACACACTACACTCTACACGCTACACCCTACACACTACACTCTACACGCTACACGCTACACGCTACACGCTACACTCTACACCCTACACGCTACACTCTACACCCTACACACTACACTCTATAAGCTACACGGTACACGCTACACGCTACGCCCTACACCCTACACGCTACATGTTACACTCTACACCCTACACGCTACACTCTACACCCTACACGCTACACCCTACACCCTACACGCTACACACTACACGCTACACTCTACACCCTACACGCTGCACTCTATACGCTACACGGTACACGCTACACGCTACACCCTACACCCTACATGCTACACGCTACACCCTACACTGTACACCCTACACCCTACACGCTACACTCTACACGCTACATGCTACACCCTACACTCTACACCCTACACGCTATACGCTACACTCTACACTGTACACCCTACACCCTACACGCTACACTCTACACGCTACATGCTACACCCTACACTCTACACCCTACAACCAACACGCTACACGCTACACGCTACACCCTACACGCTACACCCTACACTCTACACCCTACACCCTACACGCTACACGCTACACCCTACACGGTACACCCTACACCCTACACCCTACACTCTACACCCTACACTCTACACACTATACGCTACACGCTAGACGCTACACTCTACACGCTACACGCTACACGCTACACGCTACACCCTACACGCTACACCCTACACTCTACACCCTACAACCAACACGCTACACGCTACACGCTACACCCTACACGCTACACCCTACACTCTACACCCTACACGCTACACCCTACACGCTACACGTTACACTCTACACCCTACACCCTACGCCCTGCACGCCACACACTACACTCTACACGCTACACCCTACACACTACACTCTACACGCTACACGCTACACGCTACACTCTACACCCTACACGCTACACTCTACACCCTACACACTACACTCTATAAGCTACACGGTACACGCTACACCCTACGCCCTACACCCTACACGCTACATGTTACACTCTACACCCTACACGCTACACTCTACACCCTACACGCTACACCCTACACCCTACACGCTACACACTACACGCTACACTCTACACCCTACACGCTGCACTCTATACGCTACACGGTACACGCTACACGCTACACCCTACACCCTACATGCTACACTCTACACCCTACACTGTACACCCTACACCCTACACGCTACACTCTACACGCTACATGCTACACCCTACACTCTACACCCTACACGCTATACGCTACACTCTACACTGTACACCCTACACCCTACACGCTACACTCTACACGCTACATGCTACACCCTACACTCTACACCCTACAACCAACACGCTACACGCTACACGCTACACCCTACACGCTACACCCTACACTCTACACCCTACACCCTACACGCTACACGCTACACGCTACACCCTACACGCTACACCCTACACTCTACACCCTACACGCTACACCCTACACGCTACACGTTACACTCTACACCCTACACCCTACGCCCTGCACGCCACACACTACACTCTACACGCTACACCCTACACACTACACTCTACACGCTACACGCTACACGCTACACGCTACACTCTACACCCTACACGCTACACTCTACACCCTACACACTACACTCTATAAGCTACACGGTACACGCTACACGCTACGCCCTACACCCTACACGCTACATGTTACACTCTACACCCTACACGCTACACTCTACACCCTACACGCTACACCCTACACCCTACACGCTACACACTACACGCTACACTCTACACCCTACACGCTGCACTCTATACGCTACACGGTACACGCTACACGCTACACCCTACACCCTACATGCTACACGCTACACCCTACACTGTACACCCTACACCCTACACGCTACACTCTACACGCTACATGCTACACCCTACACTCTACACCCTACACGCTATACGCTACACTCTACACACTGCACGCTACACGCTACACGCTACACTCTACACGCTACACTCTACACCCTACACGCTACACTCTACATGCTACACGCTACATGCTACACGCTAAACCCTACAAGCTACACTCTACACCCTACACCCTACCCCCTACACGCTACACTCTTCACCCTACACGCTACACCCTACACTCTACACCCTACACCCTACACGCTACTCGCTACACTCTACACCCTACCCGCTACACTCTACACGCTACACGCTACACTCTACACTCTACACGCTACACGCTACACTCTACACCCTACACGCAACACGCTACACTCTACACCCTACACGCTACACTCTGCATGCTACACGCTACACCCTACACCCTACACGCTACACTCTACACGCTACACGCTACACTCTACACCATACACGCTACACCCTACACTCTACACCCTACACCCTACACGCTATACCCGACACCCTACACCCTACATGCTTCACCCTACACGCTACACTCTACACTCTACACCCTACACGCTACATGCTACACTCTACACGCTACACTCTACACCCTACACGCTACACTCTACATCCTACACCCTACACGCTATACGCTACACTCTACACCCTACACCCTACACTCTACACCCTACACGCTACACGCTACACTCTACACCCTACACCCTACACACGCTACACGCTACACCGTACACTCTACACGCTACATGCTACACTCTACACCCTACACGATACATGCTACACCCTACACGCTACAGCCTACACGCTATACGCTACACTCTACACCCTACAAGCTACACGCTACACGCTACACCCTACACTCTACACCCTACACCGTACACGCTACACGCTACACTCTACACGCTACACCCTTCACTCTACACCCTACACCCTACATGCTACACTCTACACCCTACACGGTACACCCTACAATCTACATGCTACATGCTACACTCTAAACTCTACACCCTACACCCTACACGCTACATGCTACACTCTACACCCTACACGCTACACTCTACACCCTACACGCTACATGCTACACTCTACACCATACACCCTACACGCTACATGCTACACGCCACACTCTCCACCCTACACGCTACACGCTAGGGTGTAGAGTGTAATATGTAGCGTGTAGTTTGTAGCGTTTAGCTTGTAGGGTGTAGCGTGTAGCGTGTAGGGTGTAGAGTGTAGCGTGTAGCGTGTAGCATGTAGGGTGTAGGGTGTAGAGTGTAGAGTGTAGCGTGTAGGGTGTAGAGTGTAGGGTGTAGGATGTAGAGTGTAGGGTTTAGAGTGTAATTTGTAGCGTGTAGGGTGTAGCGTGTAGCATGTAGGGTGTAGGGTGTGGAGTGTAGGGTGTAGCGTGTAGGGTGTAGAGTGTAGCGTGTAGCGTGTAGGGTGTAGAGTGTAGGGTGTAGCGTGTAGGGTGTAGAGTGTAGCGTGTAGGGTGTAGCGTGTAGCGTGCAGGGTGTAGAGTGTAGCGTATAGCGTGTAGGGTGTAGAGTGTAGGGTGTAGCGTGTAGGGTGTAGAGTGTAGGGTGTAGCGTGTAGGGTGTAGGGTGTAGAGTGTAGCGTGTAGCGTGTAGTGTACGGTGTAGAGTGTAGGGTGTAGCGTGTAGGGTGTAGAGTGTAGCGTGTAGCGTGTAGCGTGTAGGGTGTAGGGTGTAGATTGTTGCGTGTAGGGTGCAGGGTGTAGAGTGTAGCGTGTAGGGTGTAGAGTGTAACGTGTAGCGTGTAGGGTGTAGCGTGTAGCGTGTAGGGTGTAGCGTGTAGCGTGTAGTGTGTAGCGTGTAGAGTGTAGGGTGTAGAGTGTAGCGTGTAGGGTGTAGCATGTAGCGTGTAGGGTGTAGGGTGTAGAGTGTAGAGTGTAGCGTTTAGGGTGAAGCATGTAGGGTGTAGGGTGTCGGGTATAGCGTGTAGGGTGTAGGGTGTAGAGTGTAGGGTGTAGCGTGTATGGTGTAGAGTGTAGCGTGTAGCGTGCAGAGTATAGCGTGTAGGGTGTAGCGTGTAGCGTGCAGAGTGTAGCGTGTAGGGTATAGAGTGTAGCGTGTTGCGTGTAGGGTGTAGAGTGTAGCGTGTAGCGTGTAGAGTGTAGAGTGTAGCGTGTAGCGTGTAGAGTGTAGGGTGTAGAGTATAGCGTGTAGCGTGTAGGGTGTAGGGTGTAGAGTGTAGAGTGTAGCATGTAGCGTGTAGCGTGTAGAGTGTAGCGTGTAGCGTGTAGAGTGTAGGGTGTAGCGTGTAGCGTGTAGCGTGTAGAGTGTAGGGTGTAGAGTGTAGCGTGTAGCGTGTAGAGTGTAGAGTGTAGCGTGTAGGGTGTAGAGTGTAGCGTGTAGCGTTTAGGGTGTAGGGTGTAGAGTGTAGCGTGTAGCGTGTAGAGTGTACGGTGTAGAGTGTAGGGTGTAGCGTGTAGCGTGTAGCGTGTAGGGTTAAGCTACACACTACACACTAAACACAAAAAGAAAAGGATATGCAAACCAATGGGATCCACGTTAAATAGTCAATTTTATTGTACAAAAATAGTAATCCACAAACAGAACCAGGCAAAACATACATTTAAAAACATTTAAAACACTAGTATGGCTGAATAGGCCATAAGTAATTTTACCCGAGGGAATGAAGGAAGCTAATACTTTACAGCATATGTGAGACAGGAGAAATAACCAGAGAGAAAAAATTGCTAGGTATGCGGGTACACCAATCTTAGTCAAATCTACATATAAGAAGCCTATTGTTTACTGCCAACTGTGACCCCCTGAGTACTATGACAGGAAACATATACTCCAGCCTAGTATCTGGAAGAAATACATCATGGATCCTATTTTGTTCAACACAGCATGCGTGCGCACAGTTGGTAAGCAAATGAAAGCAGACCCCTATAGAAAGGTAATCAGGGAAATAGATATGCTGCAGTACTACAAAATCCTAGTTATTTGGATAAATGTATGCATACAGACGCCTTGTGGAAATACAAAGAATCAGGATCCATTGTCCTAAGGCTTGGAAAAATGCCAGGCCATGCATGAAGTAAATAGGTGTAATTCCATAGCAGTTGTAAAGATAAGTTACCCAAGTCCTGTCCCTCGGGAAAAAAACAAAGGAAGCCCTTTACCCCACGCGTATCGACGCTACTCAAGCGTCTTCATCAGAGGAAAAAGTGACACCCTACACGCTACACGCTACACTCTACACTCTACACGCTACACTCTACACCCTACACGCTACACCCTACACTCTACACGCTACATGCTACACTCTACACCCTACACAATACACGCTACTTGCTACACCCTACATGCTACACTCTACACGCTACACGCTACACGCTACACCCTACACGGTACACCCTACACCCTACACCCTACACTCTACACCCTACACTCTACACACTATACGCTACACGCTAGACGCTACACTCTACACGCTACACGCTACACGCTACACGCTACACCCTACACGCTACACCCTACACTCTACACCCTACAACCAACACGCTACACGCTACACGCTACACCCTACACGCTACACCCTACACTCTACACCCTACACCCTACACGCTACACGCTACACGCTACACCCTACACGCTACACCCTACACTCTACACCCTACACGCTACACCCTACACGCTACACGTTACACTCTACACCCTACACCCTACGCCCTGCACGCCACACACTACACTCTACACGCTACACCCTACACACTACACTCTACACGCTACACGCTACACGCTACACGCTACACTCTACACCCTACACGCTACACTCTACACCCTACACACTACACTCTATAAGCTACACGGTACACGCTACACCCTACGCCCTACACCCTACACGCTACATGTTACACTCTACACCCTACACGCTACACTCTACACCCTACACGCTACACCCTACACCCTACACGCTACACACTACACGCTACACTCTACACCCTACACGCTGCACTCTATACGCTACACGGTACACGCTACACGCTACACCCTACACCCTACATGCTACACGCTACACCCTACACTGTACACCCTACACCCTACACGCTACACTCTACACGCTACATGCTACACCCTACACTCTACACCCTACACGCTATACGCTACACTCTACACTGTACACCCTACACCCTACACGCTACACTCTACACGCTACATGCTACACCCTACACTCTACACCCTACAACCAACACGCTACACGCTACACGCTACACCCTACACGCTACACCCTACACTCTACACCCTACACCCTACACGCTACACGCTACACGCTACACCCTACACGCTACACCCTACACTCTACACCCTACACGCTACACCCTACACGCTACACGTTACACTCTACACCCTACACCCTACGCCCTGCACGCCACACACTACACTCTACACGCTACACCCTACACACTACACTCTACACGCTACACGCTACACGCTACACGCTACACTCTACACCCTACACGCTACACTCTACACCCTACACACTACACTCTATAAGCTACACGGTACACGCTACACGCTACGCCCTACACCCTACACGCTACATGTTACACTCTACACCCTACACGCTACACTCTACACCCTACACGCTACACCCTACACCCTACACGCTACACACTACACGCTACACTCTACACCCTACACGCTGCACTCTATACGCTACACGGTACACGCTACACGCTACACCCTACACCCTACATGCTACACGCTACACCCTACACTGTACACCCTACACCCTACACGCTACACTCTACACGCTACATGCTACACCCTACACTCTACACCCTACACGCTATACGCTACACTCTACACACTGCACGCTACACGCTACACGCTACACTCTACACGCTACACTCTACACGCTACACTCTACACCCTACACGCTACACTCTACATGCTACACGCTACATGCTACACGCTAAACCCTACACGCTACACTCTACACCCTACACCCTACCCCCTACACGCTACACTCTTCACCCTACACGCTACACCCTACACTCTACACCCTACACCCTACACGCTACTCGCTACACTCTACACCCTACCCGCTACACTCTACACGCTACACGCTACACTCTACACTCTACACGCTACACGCTACACTCTACACCCTACACGCAACACGCTACACCCTACCCCCTACACGCTACACTCTTCACCCTACACGCTACACCCTACACTCTACACCCTACACCCTACACGCTACTCGCTACACTCTACACCCTACCCGCTACACTCTACACGCTACAAGCTACACTCTACACCATACACGCTACACCCTACACTCTACACCCTACACCCTACACGCTATACCCGACACCCTACACCCTACATGCTTCACCCTACACGCTACACTCTACACTCTACACCCTACACGCTACATGCTACACTCTACACGCTACACTCTACACCCTACACGCTACACTCTACATCCTACACCCTACACGCTATACGCTACACTCTACACCCTACACCCTACACTCTACACCCTACACGCTACACGCTACACTCTACACCCTACACCCTACACACGCTACACGCTACACCGTACACTCTACACGCTACATGCTACACTCTACACCCTACACGATACATGCTACACCCTACACGCTACAGCCTACACGCTATACGCTACACTCTACACCCTACAAGCTACACGCTACACGCTACACCCTACACTCTACACCCTACACCGTACACGCTACACGCTACACTCTACACGCTACACCCTTCACTCTACACCCTACACCCTACATGCTACACTCTACACCCTACACGGTACACCCTACAATCTACATGCTACATGCTACACTCTAAACTCTACACCCTACACCCTACACGCTACATGCTACACTCTACACCCTACACGCTACACTCTACACCCTACACGCTACATGCTACACTCTACACCATACACCCTACACGCTACATGCTACACGCCACACTCTCCACCCTACACGCTACACGCTAGGGTGTAGAGTGTAATATGTAGCGTGTAGTTTGTAGCGTTTAGCTTGTAGGGTGTAGCGTGTAGCGTGTAGGGTGTAGAGTGTAGCGTGTAGCGTGTAGCATGTAGGGTGTAGGGTGTAGAGTGTAGAGTGTAGCGTGTAGGGTGTAGAGTGTAGGGTGTAGGATGTAGAGTGTAGGGTTTAGAGTGTAATTTGTAGCGTGTAGGGTGTAGCGTGTAGCATGTAGGGTGTAGGGTGTGGAGTGTAGGGTGTAGCGTGTAGGGTGTAGAGTGTAGCGTGTAGCGTGTAGGGTGTAGAGTGTAGGGTGTAGCGTGTAGGGTGTAGAGTGTAGCGTGTAGGGTGTAGCATGTAGCGTGCAGGGTGTAGAGTGTAGCGTATAGCGTGTAGGGTGTAGAGTGTAGGGTGTAGCGTGTAGGGTGTAGAGTGTAGGGTGTAGCGTGTAGGGTGTAGAGTGTAGCGTGTAGCGTGTAGGGTGTAGGGTGTAGGGTGTAGGGTGTAGCGTGTAGGGTGTAGAGTGTAGCGTGTAGCGTGTAGGGTGTAGGGTGTAGCATGTAGTGTGTAGCGTGTAGCGTGTAGGGTGTAGCGTGTAGCATGTAGCGTGTAGCGTGTAGCATGTAGAGTGTAGGGTGTAGGGTGTAGCATGTAGAGTGTAGGGTGTAGGGTGTAGCGTGTAGAGTGTAGGGTATAGAGTGTAGCGTCTAGGGTGTAGAGTGTAGCGTGTAGCGTGTAGGGTGTAGAGTGTAGCGTGTAGGGTGTAGAATATAGCGTGTAGAGAGTAGGGTGTAGGGTGTAGAGTGTAGGGTGTAGGGTGTAACGTGTAGCGTGTAGGGTGTAGCATGTAGCGTGTAGGGTGTAGGGTGTAGAGTGTAGGGTGTAGCGTGTAGGGTGTAGCGTGTAGGGTGTAGGGTGTAGAGTGTAGGGTGTAGCGTGTAGGGTGTAGCGTGTATCGTGTAGCGTGTAGAGTGTAGCGTCTAGCGTATAGGGTGTAGCGTGTAGCATGTAGATTGTAGCGTGTAGGGTGTAGGGTGTAGGGTGTAGCGTGTAGCGTGTAGGGTGTAGAGTGTAGCGTGTAGTGTGAAGGGTGTAGGGTGTAGAGTGCAGAGTGTAGGGTGTAGAGTGTAGCGTGTAGAGTGTAGGGTGTAGAGTGTAGGGTGTAGAGTGTAACGTGTAGTGTGTAGGGTGTAGCGTGTAGCGTGTAGGGTGTAGCGTGTAGCGTGTAGGGTGCAGGGTGTAGAGTGTAACATGTAGCGTGTAGGGTGTAGCGTGTAGCGTGTATGGTGTAGCGTGTAGCGTGTAGTGTGTAGCGTGTAGGGTGTAGGGTGTAGAGTGTAGCATGTAGGGTGTAGGGTGTAGAGTGCAGAGTGTAGGGTGTAGAGTGTAGCGTGTAGAGTGTAGGGTATAGAGAGTAGGGTGTAGAGTGTAACGTGTAGTGTGTAGGGTGTAGCGTGTAGCGTGTAGGGTGTAGCGTGTAGCGTGTAGGGAGCAGGGTGTAGAGTGTAGCGTGTAGGGTGTAGAGTGTAACGTGTAGCGTGTAGGGTGTAGTGTGTAGGGTGTAGGGTGTAGAGTGTAACGTGTAGCGTGTAGGGTGTAGCGTGTAGCGTGTAGGGTGTAGGGTGTAGAGTGTAGCGTGTTGCATGTAGGGTGTAGAGTGTAGCGTGTAGAGTGTAGCGTGTAGCGTGTAGCGTGTAGAGTGTAGCGTGTAGGGTGTAGAGTATAGTGTGTAGCGTGTAGGGTGTATGGTGTAGAGTGTAGAGTGTAGCATGTAGCGTGTAGCGTGTAGAGTGTAGCGTGTAGGGTGTAGAGTGTAGCGTGTTGCATGTAGGGTGTACAGTGTAGCGTGTAGCGTGTAGAGTGTAGGGTGTAGAGTGTAGCGTGTAGCGTGTAGAGTGTAGGGTGTAGAGTGTAGCGTGTTGCGTGTGGAGTGTAGCGTGTAGCGTGTAGGTTGTAGAGTGTAGCGTGTAGCGTGTAGGGTGTAGGGTGTAGCGTGTAGCGTGTAGAGTGTAGAGTGTAGCGTGTAGCATGTAGAGTTTAGAGTGTAGCGTGTAGGGTGTAGAGTGTAGCGCGTTGCGTGTAGGGTGTAGAGTGTAGCGTGTTGCATGTAGGGTGCAGAGTGTAGCGTGTAGAGTGTAGCGTGTAGCGTGTAGCGTGTAGAGTGTAGCGTGTAGGGTGTAGAGTATAGTGTGTAGCGTGTAGGGTGTAACGTGTAGCGTGTAGGGTGTAGAGTGTAGCGTGTAGGGTGTAGAGTGTAGCGTGTTACATGTAGGGTGTAGAGTGTAGCGTGTAGAGTGTAGCGTGTAGCGTGTAGCGTGTAGAGTGTAGCGTGTAGGGTGTAGAGTATAGTGTGTAGCGTGTAGGGTGTATGGTGTAGAGTGTAGAGTGTAGCATGTAGCGTGTAGCGTGTAGAGTGTAGCGTGTAGGGTGTAGAGTGTAGCGTGTTGCATGTAGGGTGTACAGTGTAGCGTGTAGCGTGTAGAGTGTAGGGTGTAGAGTGTAGCGTGTAGCGTGTAGAGTGTAGGGTGTAGAGTGTAGCGTGTTGCGTGTGGAGTGTAGCGTGTAGCGTGTAGGGTGTAGGGTGTAGCGTGTAGCGTGTAGAGTGTAGAGTGTAGCGTGTAGCATGTAGAGTTTAGAGTGTAGCGTGTAGGGTGTAGAGTGTAGCGCGTAGCGTGTAGGGTGTAGGGTGTAGAGTGTAGCGTGTAGCGTGTAGTGTACGGTGTAGAGTGTAGGGTGTAGCGTGTAGGGTGTAGAGTGTAGCGTGTAGCGTGTAGCGTGTAGGGTGTAGGGTGTAGATTGTAGCGTGTAGGGTGCAGGGTGTAGAGTGTAGCGTGTAGGGTGTAGAGTGTAACGTGTAGCGTGTAGGGTGTAGCGTGTAGCGTGTAGGGTGTAGCGTGTAGCGTGTAGTGTGTAGCGTGTAGAGTGTAGGGTGTAGAGTGTAGCGTGTAGGGTGTAGCATGTAGCGTGTAGGGTGTAGGGTGTAGAGTGTAGAGTGTAGCGTTTAGGGTGAAGCATGTAGGGTGTAGGGTGTCGGGTATAGCGTGTAGGGTGTAGGGTGTAGAGTGTAGGGTGTAGCGTGTATGGTGTAGAGTGTAGCGTGTAGCGTGCAGAGTATAGCGTGTAGGGTGTAGCGTGTAGCGTGCAGAGTGTAGCGTGTAGGGTATAGAGTGTAGCGTGTTGCGTGTAGGGTGTAGAGTGTAGCGTGTAGCGTGTAGAGTGTAGAGTGTAGCGTGTAGCGTGTAGAGTGTAGGGTGTAGAGTATAGCGTGTAGCGTGTAGGGTGTAGGGTGTAGAGTGTAGAGTGTAGCATGTAGCGTGTAGCGTGTAGAGTGTAGCGTGTAGCGTGTAGAGTGTAGGGTGTAGCGTGTAGCGTGTAGCGTGTAGAGTGTAGGGTGTAGAGTGTAGCGTGTAGCGTGTAGAGTGTAGTGTAGCGTGTAGGGTGTAGAGTGTAGCGTGTAGCGTTTAGGGTGTAGGGTGTAGAGTGTAGCGTGTAGCGTGTAGAGTGTACGGTGTAGAGTGTAGGGTGTAGCGTGTAGCGTGTAGCGTGTAGGGTTAAGCTACACACTACACACTAAACACAAAAAGAAAAGGATATGCAAACCAATGGGATCCACGTTAAATAGTCAATTTTATTGTACAAAAATAGTAATCCACAAACAGAACCAGGCAAAACATACATTTAAAAACATTTAAAACACTAGTATGGCTGAATAGGCCATAAGTAATTTTACCCGAGGGAATGAAGGAAGCTAATACTTTACAGCATATGTGAGACAGGAGAAATAACCAGAGAGAAAAAATTGCTAGGTATGCGGGTACACCAATCTTAGTCAAATCTACATATAAGAAGCCTATTGTTTACTGCCAACTGTGACCCCCTGAGTACTATGACAGGAAACATATACTCCAGCCTAGTATCTGGAAGAAATACATCATGGATCCTATTTTGTAGGGTGTAGAGTGTAGGGTGTAGAGTGTAGCGTGTAGCGTGTAGCGTGTAGGGTGTAGGGTGAAGCGTGTAGGGTGTAGCATGTAGCGTGTAGCGTCTCACATACTGTCTCACATATGCTGTAAAGTATTAGCTTCCTTCATTCCCTCGGGTAAAATTACTTATGGCCTATTCAGCCATACTAGTGTTTTAAATGTTTTTAAATGTATGTTTTGCCTGGTTCTGTTTGTGGATTACTATTTTTGTACAATAAAATTGACTATTTAACGTGGATCCCATTGGTTTGCATATGCTTTTCTTTTTGTGTTTAGTGTGTAGTGTGTAGCTTAACCCTACACGCTACACGCTACACTCTACACCCTACACGCTACACCCTACACTCTACACCGTACACTCTACACGCTACACTCTACACCCTACACCCTAAACGCTACACGCTACACTCTACACCCTACACGCTACACTCTACACTCTACACGCTACACGCTACACTCTACACCCTACACTCTACACGCTACACGCTACACGCTACACCCTACACTCTACACGCTACACGCTACACTCTACACGCTACACGCTACATGCTACACTCTACACTCTACACCCTACACCCTACACGCTACACGCTATACTCTACACCCTACACTCTACACGCTACACGCTACACTCTACACTCTACACGCTACACGCTACACTCTACACCCTACACGCAACACGCTACACTCTATACCCTACACGCTACACTCTGCACGCTACACGCTACACCCTACACGCTATACTCTGCACGCTACACGCTACACTCTACACCATACACGCTACACCCTACACTCTACACCCTACACCCTACACGCTATACCCGACACCCTACACCCTACATGCTTCACCCTAAACGCTACACTCTACACTCTACACCCTACACCCTACACGCTACATGCTACACCCTACACGCTACACTCTACACCCTACACTCTACACGCTACACACTACACGCTACACGCTACACCCTACACGCTACACGCTACACCCTACACGCTACACGTTACACTCTACACCCTACACCCTACACGCTACACGCTACACCCTACACGCTACACGTTACACTCTACACCCTACACGCTACACTCTACACCCTGCACCCTACACGCTACAATCTACACCCTACACCCTACACGCTACACGCTACACTCTACACCCTACACGCTACACCCTACACTCTACACCGTACACTACACGCTACACGCTACACTCTACACCCTACACCCTACACGCTACGCGCTACACTCTACACCCTACACGCTACACTAAACTCTACATGCTACACGCTACACTCTACACTCTACACGCTACACGCTACACCCTACACCCTACACGCTACACGCTACACTCTACAACCTACACGCTACACGCTACACTCCACACGCAACACGCTACACTCTACACCCTACACTCTACACGCTACACGCTACACTCTACACCCTACACTCTACACGCTACACGCTACACTGTACACCCTACATGCAACACGCTACACTCTACACCCTACACCCTACACGCTACACCCTACGCCCTGCACGCCACACACTACACTCTACACGCTACACCCTACACACTACACTGTACACGCTACACGCTACACGCTACACGCTACACTCTACACCCTACACGCTACACTCTACACCCTACACACTACACTCTATACGCTACACGGTACACGCTACACGCTACGCCCTACACCCTACACACTACATGTTACACTCTACACCCTACACGTTACACTCTACACCCTACACGCTACACCCTACACCCTACACGCTACACACTACACGCTACACTCTACACCCTACACGCTGCACTCTATACGCTACACGGTACACGCTACACGCTACACCCTACACCCTACATGCTACACGCTACACCCTACACTGTACACCCTACACCCTACACGCTACACTCTACACGCTACATGCTACACCCTACACTCTACACCCTACACGCTATACGCTACACTCTACACACTGCACGCTACACGCTACACGCTACACCCTACACGCTACACTCTACACCCTACACGCTACACTCTACATGCTACACGCTACACGCTACATGCTACACGCTACACCCTACACGCTACACTCTACACCCTACACCCTACACGCTACATGCTACACCCTACACGCTACACTCTACACCCTACACTCTACACGCTACACGCTACACCATACACGCTACACGCTACACCCTACACGCTACATGTTACACTCTACACCCTGCACCCTACACGCTACACGCTACACCCTACACGCTACACGCTACACCCTACACACTACACGTTACACTCTACACCCTACACTCTACACCCTACACTCTACACGCTACACTCTACACCCTACACTCTGCACTCTACACCCTACACCCTACACACTACACGCTACACTCTACACCCTACACGCTACACGCTACACCCTACACCCTACACCCTACACGCTACAATCTACACGCTACACGCTACACCTTATACGCTAGACGCTACACTCTACACGCTACACGATACACGCTACACCCTACACGCTACACCCTACACTCTACACCCTACACCCTACACGCTACACGCTACACCCTACACGCTACACCCTACACTCTACACCCTACACCCTACACGCTACATGCTACACCCTACACGCTACACGTTACACTCTACACCCTACACCCTACACTCTACACCCTACACCCTACTCTCTACACGCTATATTCTACACCCTACACGCTACACTCTACACCCTACACTCTACATGCTACACCCTACACCCTACACTCTACATGCTACACGCTACACGCTACATGCTACACGCTACACCCTACACGCTACAAATTACACTCTAAACCCTACACTCTACATCCTACACCCTACACTCTACACCCTACACGCTACACTCTACACTCTACACCCTACACCCTACATGCTACACGCTACACGCTACACTCTACACCCTACACGCTACACGCTACACCCTACAAGCTAAACGCTACAAACTACACGCTACATATTACACTCTACACCCTAGCGTGTAGCGTGTAGGGTGTAGAGTGTAGCGTGTAGCATGTAGCGTGAAGGGTGTATGGTGTAGAGTGTAGCATGTAGCGTGTAGGGTGTAGAGTGTAGCGTGTAGGGTGTAGAGTGTAGCATGTAGGGTGTAGGGTGTAGAGTGAAGGGTGTAGCGTGTAGAGTGTAGCGTGTAGCGTGTACGGTGTAGGGTGTAGAGTGTAGGGTGTAGCGTGTAGCGTGTAGCTTGTAGGGTGTAGAGTGTAGCGTGTAGCGTGTAGGCTGTAGCGTGTAGGGTGTAGCATGTATCGTGTAGGGTGTAGAGTGTAGCATGTAGCGTGTAGAGTGTAGGGTGTAGCGTGTAGCGTGTGTAGGGTGTAGGGTGTAGAGTGTAGCGTGTAGCGTGTAGGGTGTAGAGTGTAGGGTGTAGGGTGTAGAGTGTAGCGTATAGCGTGTAGGGTGTAGGATGTAGAGTGTAGCGTGTAGGGTGTAGAGTGTAGCGTGTAGAGTGTAGCATGTAGCGTGTAGGGTGTAGAGTGTAGAGTGTAGCGTGTAGGGTGAAGCATGTAGGGTGTAGGGTGTCGGGTATAGCGTGTAGGGTGTAGGGTGTAGCGTGTATGGTGTAGAGTGTAGCGTGTAGCGTGTAGAGTGTAGCGTGTAGGGTGTAGGGTGTAGCGTGTAGCATGCAGAGTGTAGCGTGTAGGGTGTAGAGTGTAGCGTGTTGCGTGTAGGGTGTAGAGTGTAGCGTGTAGCGTGTAGAGTGTAGAGTGTAGCGTGTAGCGTGTAGAGTGTAGCGGGTAGGGTGTAGAGTGTAGCGAGCAGCGTGTAGGGTGTAGGGTGTAGAGTGTAGGGTGTAGCGTGTAGGGTGAAGAGTGTAGCGTGTAGGGGGTAGGGTGTAGGGTGTAGAGTGTAGCGTGTAGGGTGTAGCGTGTAGCATGTAGCGTGTAGCGTGTAGCATGTAGAGTGTAGCGTGTAGGGTGTAGAGTGTAGCGTGTAGGGTGTAGCGTGTAGCGTGTAGCGTGCAGTGTGTAGAGTGTAGCGTATAGCGTGTAGGGTGTAGAGTGTAGGGTGTAGCATGTAGCGTGTAGAGTGTAGCGTGTAGGGTGTAGGGTGTACAGTGTAGGGTGTAGCGTGTAGCATGTAGGGTGTAGGGTGTAGCGTGTAGCGTGTACCGTGTAGCGTATAGAGTGCAGCGTGTAGGGTGTAGAGTGTAGCGTGTAGTGTGTAGCGTGTAGGGTGTAGGGTGTAGCGTGTAGGGTGTAGAGTGTAACGTGTAGGGTGTAGAGTGTAACATGTAGCGTGTAGGGTGTAGGGCGTAGCGTGTAGCGTGTACCGTGTAGCGTATAGAGTGTAGTGTGTAGGGTGTAGAGTGTAGCGTGTAGGGTGTAGCGTGTAGTGTGTAGCGTGTAGCGCGTAGCGTGTAGAGTGTGGGGTATAGAGTGTAGCGTGTAGAGAGTAGGGAGCAGAGTGTAGAGTGTAGCATGTAGGGTGTAGGGTGTACAGTGTAGGGAGTAGGGTGTAGGGTGTAGCGTGTAGGGTGTGGAGTGTAGCGTGTAGCGTGTAGGGTGTAGCGTGTAGCGTGTAGGGTGTAGCGTGTATCATGTACCGTGTAGCGTGTAGCATGTAGAGAAGGGTGTAGGGTGTAGAGTGTAGCGTGTAGCGTGTAGTGTGTAGCGTGTAGAGTGTAAAGTGTAGCGTGTTGTGTGTAGTGTGTATCGTGTAGCGTGTAGAGTGTAGGGTATAGAGTGTAGCGTGTAGAGAGTAGGGAGTAGAGTGTAGAATGTAGCGTGTGGGGTGTAGAGTGTAGCGAGTAGCGTGTAGTGTGTAGGGTGTAGGGTGTAGAGTGTAGGGTGTAGCGTGTAGGGTGTAGAGTGTAGCGTGTAGGGTGTAGCGTGTAGCGTGCAGGGTGTAGAGTGTAGCGTATAGCGTGTAGGGTGTAGGGTGTAGAGTGTAGGGTGTAGCGTGTAGAGTGTAGCGTGTAGCGTGTAGGGTGTAGGGTGTACAGTGTAGGGTGTAGGGTGTAGCGTGTAGAGTTTAGTGTGTGGCGTGCAGGGCATAGGGTGTAGCGTGTAGGGTGTAGAGTGTAGCATGTAGGGTGTAGGGTGTAGGGTGTAGGGTGTAGAGTGTAGCATGTAGGGTGTACGGTGTAGAGTGTAGGGTATAAGCTGTAGCGTTTAGCGTGTAGAGTGTAGCGTGTAGTGTGTAGGGTGTAGCGTGTAGGGTGTAGAGTGTAGGGTGCAGCGTGTAGGGTGTATCGTGTAGCGTGTAGCGTGTAGGGTGTAGGGTGTAGAGTGTAGGGTGTAGCGTGTAGGGTGTAGCGTGTAGCGTGTAGCGTGTAGGGTGTAGGGTGTAGAGTGTAGGATGTAGCGTGTAGGGTGTAGCGTGTATCGTGTAGCGTGTAGAGTGTAGCGTCTAGCGTGTAGCGTATAGTGTGTAGCGTGTAGCGTGTAGATTGTAGCGTGTAGGGTGTAGGGTGTAGGGTGTAGCGTGTAGCGTGTAGAGTGTAGCATGTAGGGTGTAGCAAGTAGCGTGTATTGTGTAGGGTGTAGAGTGTAGCGTGTAGCGTGTCAATTTTTCCTCTGATGAAGACGCTTGAGTAGCGTCGATACGCGTGGGGTTCAGGGCTTCCTTTGTTTTTTTCCCGAGGGACAGGACTTGGGTAACTTATCTTTACAACTGCTATGGAATTACACCTATTTACTTCATGCATGGCCTGGCATTTTTCCAAGCCTTAGGACAATGGATCCTGATTCTTTGTATTTCCACAAGGCGTCTGTATGCATACATTTATCCAAATAACTAGGATTTTGTAGTACTGCAGCATACCTATTTCCCTGATTACCTTTCTATAGGGGTCTGCTTTCATTTGCTTACCAACTGTGCGCACGCATGCTGTGTTGAACAAAATAGGATCCATGATGTATTTCTTCCAGATACTAGGCTGGAGTATATGTTTCCTGTCATAGTACTCAGGGGGTCACAGTTGGCAGTAAACAATAGGCTTCTTATATGTAGATTTGACTAAGATTCGTGTACCCGCATACCTAGCAATTTTTTCTCTCTGGTTATTTCTCCTGTCTCACATATGCTGTAAAGTATTAGCTTCCTTCATTCCCTCGGGTAAAATTACTTATGGCCTATTCAGCCATACTAGTGTTTTAAATGTTTTTAAATGTATGTTTTGCCTGGTTCTGTTTGTGGATTACTATTTTTGTACAATAAAATTGACTATTTAACGTGGATCCCATTGGTTTGCATATCCTTTTCTTTTTGTGTTTAGTGTGTAGTGTGTAGCTTAACCCTACACGCTACACGCTACACTCTACACCCTACACGCTACACCCTACACTCTACACCGTACACTCTACACGCTACACGCTACACTCTACACCCTACACCCTAAACGCTACACGCTACACTCTACACCCTACACGCTACACGCTACACTCTACACCCTACACGCTACACGCTACACCCTACACGCTACACCCTACACTCTACACCGTACACTCTACACGCTACACGCTACACTCTACACCCTACACCCTAAACGCTACACTCTACACCCTACACCCTACATGCTACACGCTACACGCTACACTCTACACCCTACACGCTACACGCTACACCCTACACGCTACACCCTACACGCTACACGCTACACCCTACACCCTACACCCTACACGCTACACGCTACACGCTACACCCTACACTCTACACGCTACACGCTACACTCTACACGCTACACGCTACATGCTACACTCTACACTCTACACCCTACACCCTACACGCTACACGCTATACTCTACACCCTACACTCTACACGCTACACGCTACACTCTACACGCTACACGCTACACTCAACACCCTACACGCAACACGCTACACTCTATACCCTACACGCTACACTCTGCACGCTACACGCTACACCCTACACGCTATACTCTGCACGCTACACGCTACACTCTACACCATACACGCTACACCCTACACTCTACACCCTACACCCTACACGCTATACCCGACACCCTACACCCTACATGCTTCACCCTAAACGCTACACTCTACACTCTACACCCTACACCCTACACGCTACATGCTACACCCTACACGCTACACTCTACACCCTACACTCTACACGCTACACACTACACGCTACACGCTACACCCTACACGCTACACCCTACAAGCTACACGTTACACTCTACACCCTACACCCTACACGCTACACGCTACACCCTACACGCTACACGTTACACTCTACACCCTACACGCTACACGCTACACTCCACACGCAACACGCTACACTCTACACCCTACACTCTACACGCTACACGCTACACTCTACACCCTACACTCTACACGCTACACTGTACACCCTACATGCAACACGCTACACTCTACACCCTACACGCTACACTCTACACGCTACACGCTACATGCTACACTCTACACTCTACACCATACACCCTACACGCTACACACTATACTCTACACCCTACACGCTACACTCTACACGCTACACGCTACACGCTACACTCTACACGCTACACTCTACACCCTACATGCAACACGCTACACTCTACACCCTACACCCTACACGCTACACGCTACACCCTATACGCTACATGTTACAGTCTACACCCTACACCCTACACACTACACCCTACACGCTACACGTTACACTCTACACCCTACACGCTACACTCTACACCCTGCTCCCTACACGCTACACGCTACACCCTACACGCTACACGCTACACCCTACACACTACACGTTACACTCTACACCCTACACTCTACACCCTACACTCTACACGCTACACTCTACACCCTTCACTCTGCACTCTACACCCTACACCCTACACGCTACACTCTACACCCTACACCCTACACGCTACACACTACACGCTACACGCTACACCATACACGCTACACGCTACACCCTACACGCTACATGTTACACTCTACACCCTGCACCCTACACGCTACACGCTACACCCTACACCCTACACGCTACAATCTACACGCTACACGCTACACCCTATACGCTAGACGCTACACTCTACACGCTACACGATACACGCTACACCCTACACGCTACACCCTACACTCTACACCATACACCCTACACGCTACACGCTACACCCTACACGCTACACCCTACACTCTACACCCTACACCCTACACGCTACATGCTACACCCTACACGCTACACGTTACACTCTACACCCTACACCCTACACGCTACACGCTACACCCTACACGCTACACCCTACACTCTACACCCTACACCCTACACGCTACACTCTACACCCTACACGCTACACGCTACACTCTACACCCTAGACGCTACACTCTATACCCTACACTCTACACGCTACACCCTACACTCTACATGCTACACCCTACACCCTACACTCTACATGCTACACGCTACACGCTACATGCTACACGCTACACCCTACATGCTACACGCTAAACACTACATGGTACACCCTACACCCTACACCCTACACGCTACACGCTACACTCTACACCCTACACGCTACACCCTACACCCTACACCCTACACGCTACACTCTACACCCTACACGCTACACCCTACAAGCTAAACGCTACAAACTACACGCTACATATTACACTCTACACCCTAGCGTGTAGCGTGTAGGGTGTAGAGTGTAGGGTGTAGCGTGTAGCGTGTAGCTTGTAGGGTGTAGAGTGTAGCGAGTAGCGTGTAGGGTGTAGGGTGTAGAATGTAGGGTGTAGCGTGTAGGGTGAAGAGTGTAGCGTGTAGGGGGTAGGGTGTAGGGTGTAGAGTGTAGCGTGTGAGGTGTAGCGTGTAGCATGTAGCGTGTAGCGTGTAGCATGTAGAGTGTAGCGTGTAGGGTGTAGAGTGTAGCGTGTAGGGTGTAGCGTGTAGCGTGTAGCGTGCAGTGTGTAGAGTGTAGCGTATAGCGTGTAGGGTGTAGAGTGTAGGGTGTAGCATGTAGCGTGTAGAGTGTAGCATGTAGGGTGTGGAGTGTAGCGTGTAGCGTGTAGGGTGTAGCGTGTAGCGTGTAGGGTGTAGCGTGTATCATGTACCGTGTAGCGTGTAGCATGTAGAGTAGGGTGTAGGGTGTACAGTGTAGGGTGTAGGGTGTAGCGTGTAGCGTGTAGAGTGTAGGGAGTAGGGTGTAGGGTGTAGCGTGTAGGGTGTGGAGTGTAGCGTGTAGCGTGTAGGGTGTAGCGTGTAGCGTGTAGGGTGTAGCGTGTATCATGTACCGTGTAGCGTGTAGCATGTAGAGTAGGGTGTAGGGTGTAGAGTGTAGCGTGTAGCGTGTAGTGTGTAGCGTGTAGAGTGTAAAGTGTAGCGTGTAGTGTGTAGTGTGTAGCGTGTAGCGCGTAGCGTGTAGAGTGTAGGGTATAGAGTGTAGCGTGTAGAGAGTAGGGAGTAGAGTGTAGAGTGTAGCGTGTAGGGTGTAGAGTGTAGCGAGTAGCGTGTAGTGTGTAGGCTGTAGGGTGTAGAGTGTAGGGTGTAGCGTGTAGGGTGTAGAGTAGCGTGTAGGGTGTAGCGTGTAGCGTGCAGGGTGTAGAGTGTAGCGTATAGCGTGTAGGGTGTAGGGTGTAGAGTGTAGGGTGTAGCGTGTAGAGTGTAGCGTGTAGCGTGTAGGGTGTAGGGTGTACAGTGTAGGGTGTAGGGTGTAGCGCGTAGAGTTTAGTGTGTGGCGTGCAGGGCATAGGGTGTAGCGTGTAGGGTGTAGAGTGTAGGGTGTAGCATGTAGGGTGTAGGGTGTAGCGTGTAGGGTGTAGAGTGTAGCATGTAGGGTGTACGGTGTAGAGTGTAGGGTATAAGCTGTAGCGTTTAGCGTGTAGAGTGTAGCGTGTAGCGTGTAGGGTGTAGCGTGTAGGGTGTAGAGTGTAGGGTGCAGCGTGTAGGGTGTATCGTGTAGCGTGTAGCGTGTAGGGTGTAGGGTGTAGAGTGTAGGGTGTAGCGTGTAGGGTTTAGCGTGTAGCGTGTAGCGTGTAGGGTGTATGGTGTAGAGTGTAGGATGTAGCGTGTAGGGTGTAGCGTGTATCGTGTAGCGTGTAGAGTGTAGCGTCTAGCGTGTAGCGTATAGTGTGTAGCGTGTAGCGTGTAGATTGTAGCGTGTAGGGTGTAGGGTGTAGGGTGTAGCGTGTAGCGTGTAGGGTGTAGGGTGTAGGGTGTAGCGTGTAGCGTGTAGCGTGTAGAGTGTAGCATGTAGGGTGTAGCAAGTAGCGTGTACCGTGTAGGGTGTAGCGTGTAGCGTGTAGCGTGTAGAGTGTAGCATGTAGGGTGTAGCAAGTAGCGTGTATTGTGTAGGGTGTAGAGTGTAGCGTGTAGCGTGTAGGGTGTCAATTTTTCCTCTGATGAAGACGCTTGAGTAGCGTCGATACGCGTGGGGTTCAGGGCTTCCTTTGTTTTTTTCCCGAGGGACAGGACTTGGGTAACTTATCTTTACAACTGCTATGGAATTACACCTATTTACTTCATGCATGGCCTGGCATTTTTCCAAGCCTTAGGACAATGGATCCTGATTCTTTGTATTTCCACAAGGCGTCTGTATGCATACATTTATCCAAATAACTAGGATTTTGTAGTACTGCAGCATACCTATTTCCCTGATTACCTTTCTATAGGGGTCTGCTTTCATTTGCTTACCAACTGTGCGCACGCATGCTGTGTTGAACAAAATAGGATCCATGATGTATTTCTTCCAGATACTAGGCTGGAGTATATGTTTCCTGTCATAGTACTCAGGGGGTCACAGTTGGCAGTAAACAATAGGCTTCTTATATGTAGATTTGACTAAGATTGGTGTACCCGCATACCTAGCAATTTTTTCTCTCTGGTTATTTCTCCTGTCTCACATATGCTGTAAAGTATTAGCTTCCTTCATTCCCTCGGGTAAAATTACTTATGGCCTATTCAGCCATACTAGTGTTTTAAATGTTTTTAAATGTATGTTTTGCCTGGTTCTGTTTGTGGATTACTATTTTTGTACAATAAAATTGACTATTTAACGTGGATCCCATTGGTTTGCATATCCTTTTCTTTTTCTGTTTAGTGTGTAGTGTGTAGCTTAACCCTACACGCTACACGCTACACGCTACACTCTACACCCTACACGCTACACCCTACACTCTACACTCTACACCCTACACGCTACACTCTACACTCTACACGCTACACCCTAAACGCTACACGCTACACTCTACACCCTACACGCTACACTCTACACTCTACACGCTACACGCTACACTCTACACCCTACACTCTACACGCTACACGCTACACGCTACACCCTACACTCTACACGCTACACGCTACACTCTACACGCTACACGCTACATGCTACACTCTACACTCTACACCCTACACCCTACACGCTACACGCTATACTCTACACCCTACACTCTACACGCTACACGCTACACTCTACACTCTACACGCTACACGCTACACTCTACACCCTACACGCAACACGCTACACTCTATACCCTACACGCTACACTCTGCACGCTACACGCTACACCCTACACGCTATACTCTGCATGTTACACGCTACACTCTACACCATACACGCTACACCCTACACTCTACACCCTACACCCTACACGCTATACCCGACACCCTACACCCTACATGCTTCACCCTAAACGCTACACTCTACACTCTACACCCTACACCCTACACGCTACATGCTACACCCTACACGCTACACTCTACACCCTACACTCTACACGCTACACACTACACGCTACACGCTACACCCTACACGCTACACGCTACACCCTACACGCTACACGTTACACTCTACACCCTACACCCTACACGCTACACGCTACACCCTACACGCTACACGTTACACTCTACACCCTACACGCTACACTCTACACCCTGCACCCTACACGCTACAATCTACACCCTACACCCTACACGCTACACGCTACACTCTACACCCTACACGCTACACCCTACACTCTACACCGTACACTACACGCTACACGCTACACTCTACACCCTACACCCTACACGCTACGCGCTACACTCTACACCCTACACGCTACACTCTAAACTCTACATGCTACACGCTACACTCTACACTCTACACGCTACACGCTACACCCTACACCCTACACGCTACACGCTACACTCTACAACCTACACGCTACACGCTACACTCCACACGCAACACGCTACACTCTACACCCTACACTCTACACGCTACACGCTACACTCTACACCCTACACTCTACACGCTACACGCTACACTGTACACCCTACATGCAACACGCTACACTCTACACCCTACACGCTACACTCTACACGCTACACGCTACATGCTACACTCTACACTCTACACCATACACCCTACACGCTACACACTATACTCTACACCCTACACGCTACACTCTACACGCTACACGCTACACGCTACACTCTACACGCTACACTCTACACCCTACATGCAACACGCTACACTCTACACCCTACACCCTACACGCTACACGCTACACCCTACACGCTACACGTTACACTCTACACCCTACACCCTCCACACTACACCCTACACGCTACACGTTACACTCTACACCCTACACGCTACACTCTACACCCTGCTCCCTACACGCTACACGCTACACCCTACACGCTACACGCTACACCCTACACACTACACGTTACACTCTACACCCTACACTCTACACCCTACACTCTACACGCTACACTCTACACCCTACACTCTGCACTCTACACCCTACACCCTACACGCTACACTCTACACCCTACACCCTACACGCTACACACTACACGCTACACGCTACACCATACACGCTACACGCTACACCCTACACGCTACATGTTACACTCTACACCCTGCACCCTACACGCTACACGCTACACCCTACACGCTACACGCTACACCCTACACACTACACGTTACACTCTACACCCTACACTCTACACCCTACACTCTACACGCTACACTCTACACCCTACACTCTGCACTCTACACCCTACACCCTACACACTACACGCTACACTCTACACCCTACACGCTACACGCTACACCCTACACCCTACACCCTACACGCTACAATCTACACGCTACACCCTATACGCTAGACGCTACACTCTACACGCTACACGATACACGCTACACCCTACACGCTACACCCTACACTCTACACCCTACAGCCTACACGCTACACGCTATACCCTACACGCTACACCCTACACTCTACACCCTACACCCTACACGCTACATGCTACACCCTACACGCTACACGTTACACTCTACACCCTACACCCTACACTCTACACCCTACACCCTACTCTCTACACGCTATATTCTACACCCTACACGCTACACTCTACACCCTACACGCTACACTCTACACCCTAGACGCTACACTCTATACCCTACACTCTACACGCTACACCCTACACTCTACATGCTACACCCTACACCCTACACTCTACATGCTACACGCTACACGCTACATGCTACACGCTACACCCTACACGCTACACGCTACACACTACATGCTACACCCTACACCCTACACCCTACACGCTACACGCTACACTCTACACCCTACACGCTACACCCTACACCCTACACCCTACACGCTACACGCTACACTCTACACCCTACACGCTACACCCTACACTCTACACCCTACACGCTACACCCTACACTCTACACCCTACACGCTTTACGCTACACTCTACACCCTGCACGCTACACGCTACACCCTACACGCTACACTCTACACCCTACACGCTACACCCTACACTCTACACCCTACACGCTACACGCTACACTCTACACCCTACACGCTACACCCTACACTCCACACCCTACACCCTACATGCTACACGCTACACCCTACACGCTACAAATTACACTCTAAACCCTACACTCTACATCCTACACCCTACACTCTACACCCTACACGCTACACTCTACACTCTACACCCTACACCCTACATGCTACACGCTACACGCTACACTCTACACCCTACACGCTACACGCTACACCCTACAAGCTAAACGCTACAAACTACACGCTACATATTACACTCTACACCCTAGCGTGTAGCGTGTAGGGTGTAGAGTGTAGCGTGTAGCATGTAGCGTGTAGGGTGTATGGTGTAGAGTGTAGCATGTAGCGTGTAGGGTGTAGAGTGTAGCATGTAGCGTGTAGGGTGTAGGGTGTAGAGTGTAGAGTGTAGCATGTAGCATGTAGATTGTAGGGTGTACCGTGTAGGGTGTAGAGTGTAGCATGTAGGGTGTAGGGTGTAGAGTGAAGGGTGTAGCGTGTAGAGTGTAGCGTGTAGCGTGTAGCGTGTACGGTGTAGGGTGTAGAGTGTAGGGTGTAGCGTGTAGCTTGTAGGGTGTAGAGTGTAGCGTGTAGCGTGTAGGCTGTAGCGTGTAGGGTGTAGCATGTATCGTGTAGGGTGTAGAGTGTAGCATGTAGCGTGTAGAGTGTAGGGTGTAGCGTGTAGCGTGTGTAGGGTGTAGGGTGTAGAGTGTAGCGTGTAGCGTGTAGGGTGTAGAGTGTAGGGTGTAGGGTGTAGAGTGTAGCGTATAGCGTGTAGGGTGTAG
Source organism: Ranitomeya variabilis (assembly GCF_051348905.1). NCBI lineage: Eukaryota > Metazoa > Chordata > Amphibia > Anura > Dendrobatidae > Ranitomeya > Ranitomeya variabilis. The sequence goes on from NW_027508066.1 coordinate 50,298, forward strand.
GATGTAGAGTGTAGCGTGTAGGGTGTAGAGTGTAGCGTGTAGAGTGTAGCATGTAGCGTGTAGGGTGTAGAGTGTAGAGTGTAGCGTGTAGGGTGAAGCATGTAGGGTGTAGGGTGTCGGGTATAGCGTGTAGGGTGTAGGGTGTAGAGTGTAGGGTGTAGCGTGTATGGTGTAGAGTGTAGCGTGTAGCGTGTAGAGTGTAGCGTGTAGGGTGTAGGGTGTAGCATGTAGCATGCAGAGTGTAGCGTGTAGGGTGTAGAGTGTAGCGTGTTGCGTGTAGGGTGTAGAGTGTAGCGTGTAACGTGTAGAGTGTAGAGTGTAGCGTGTAGCGTGTAGAGTGTAGCGGGTAGGGTGTAGAGTGTAGCGAGTAGCGTGTAGGGTGTAGGGTGTAGAGTGTAGGGTGTAGCGTGTAGGGTGAAGAGTGTAGCGTGTAGGGTGTAGGGTGTAGAGTGTAGCGTGTAGGGTGTAGCGTGTAGCATGTAGCGTGTAGCGTGTAGCATGTAGAGTGTAGCGTGTAGGGTGTAGAGTGTAGCGTGTAGGGTGTAGCGTGTAGCGTGCAGTGTGTAGAGTGTAGCGTATAGCGTGTAGGGTGTAGAGTGTAGGGTGTAGCATGTAGCGTGTAGAGTGTAGCGTGTAGGGTGTAGGGTGTACAGTGTAGGGTGTAGCGTGTAGCATGTAGGGTGTAGGGTGTAGCGTGTAGCGTGTACCGTGTAGCGTATAGAGTGCAGCGTGTAGGGTGTAGAGTGTAGCATGTAGTGTGTAGCGTGTAGAGTGTAGGGTGTAGCGTGTAGGGTGTAGAGTGTAGCGTGTAGGGTGTAGAGTGTAGCATGTAGGGTGTACGGTGTAGAGTGTAGGGTATAAGCTGTAGCGTTTAGTGTGTAGAGTGTAGCGTGTAGCGTGTAGGGTGTAGCGTGTAGGGTGTAGAGTGTAGGGTGTAGCGTGTAGGGTGTATCGTGTAGCGTGTAGCGTGTAGGGTGTAGGGTGTAGAGTGTAGGGTGTAGCGTGTAGGGTGTAGCGTGTAGCGTGTAGCGTGTAGCGTGTAGGGTGTAGGGTGTAGAGTGTAGGATGTAGCGTGTAGGGTGTAGCGTGTATCGTGTAGCGTGTAGCGTGTAGATTGTAGCGTGTAGGGTGTAGGGTGTAGGGTGTAGCGTGTAGCGTGTAGGGTGTAGGGTGTAGGGTGTAGCGTGTAGCGTGTAGCGTGTAGAGTGTAGCATGTAGGGTGTAGCAAGTAGCGTGTACCGTGTAGGGTGTAGCGTGTAGCGTGTAGCGTGTAGAGTGTAGCATGTAGGGTGTAGCAAGTAGCGTGTATTGTGTAGGGTGTAGAGTGTAGCGTGTAGCGTGTAGGGTGTCAATTTTTCCTCTGATGAAGACGCTTGAGTAGCGTCGATACGCGTGGGGTTCAGGGCTTCCTTTGTTTTTTTCCCGAGGGACAGGACTTGGGTAACTTATCTTTACAACTGCTATGGAATTACACCTATTTACTTCATGCATGGCCTGGCATTTTTCCAAGCCTTAGGACAATGGATCCTGATTCTTTGTATTTCCACAAGGCGTCTGTATGCATACATTTATCCAAATAACTAGGATTTTGTAGTACTGCAGCATACCTATTTCCCTGATTACCTTTCTATAGGGGTCTGCTTTCATTTGCTTACCAACTGTGCGCACGCATGCTGTGTTGAACAAAATAGGATCCATGATGTATTTCTTCCAGATACTAGGCTGGAGTATATGTTTCCTGTCATAGTACTCAGGGGGTCACAGTTGGCAGTAAACAATAGGCTTCTTATATGTAGATTTGACTAAGATTGGTGTACCCGCATACCTAGCAATTTTTTCTCTCTGGTTATTTCTCCTGTCTCACATATGCTGTAAAGTATTAGCTTCCTTCATTCCCTCGGGTAAAATTACTTATGGCCTATTCAGCCATACTAGTGTTTTAAATGTTTTTAAATGTATGTTTTGCCTGGTTCTGTTTGTGGATTACTATTTTTGTACAATAAAATTGACTATTTAACGTGGATCCCATTGGTTTGCATATCCTTTTCTTTTTCTGTTTAGTGTGTAGTGTGTAGCTTAACCCTACACGCTACACGCTACACGCTACACTCTACACCCTACACGCTACACCCTACACTCTACACCGTACACTCTACACGCTACACTCTACACCCTACACCCTAAACGCTACACGCTACACTCTACACCCTACACGCTACACTCTACACTCTACACGCTACACGCTACACTCTACACCCTACACTCTACACGCTACACGCTACACGCTACACCCTACACTCTACACGCTACACGCTACACTCTACACGCTACACGCTACATGCTACACTCTACACTCTACACCCTACACCCTACACGCTACACGCTATACTCTACACCCTACACTCTACACGCTACACGCTACACTCTACACTCTACACGCTACACGCTACACTCTACACCCTACACGCAACACGCTACACTCTATACCCTACACGCTACACTCTGCACGCTACACGCTACACCCTACACGCTATACTCTGCATGTTACACGCTACACTCTACACCATACACGCTACACCCTACACTCTACACCCTACACCCTACACGCTATACCCGACACCCTACACCCTACATGCTTCACCCTAAACGCTACACTCTACACTCTACACCCTACACCCTACACGCTACATGCTACACCCTACACGCTACACTCTACACCCTACACTCTACACGCTACACACTACACGCTACACGCTACACCCTACACGCTACACGCTACACCCTACACGCTACACGTTACACTCTACACCCTACACCCTACACGCTACACGCTACACCCTACACGCTACACGTTACACTCTACACCCTACACGCTACACTCTACACCCTGCACCCTACACGCTACAATCTACACCCTACACCCTACACGCTACACGCTACACTCTACACCCTACACGCTACACCCTACACTCTACACCGTACACTACACGCTACACGCTACACTCTACACCCTACACCCTACACGCTACGCGCTACACTCTACACCCTACACGCTACACTCTAAACTCTACATGCTACACGCTACACTCTACACTCTACACGCTACACGCTACACCCTACACCCTACACGCTACACGCTACACTCTACAACCTACACGCTACACGCTACACTCCACACGCAACACGCTACACTCTACACCCTACACTCTACACGCTACACGCTACACTCTACACCCTACACTCTACACGCTACACGCTACACTGTACACCCTACATGCAACACGCTACACTCTACACCCTACACGCTACACTCTACACGCTACACGCTACATGCTACACTCTACACTCTACACCATACACCCTACACGCTACACACTATACTCTACACCCTACACGCTACACTCTACACGCTACACGCTACACGCTACACTCTACACGCTACACTCTACACCCTACATGCAACACGCTACACTCTACACCCTACACCCTACACGCTACACGCTACACCCTACACGCTACACGTTACACTCTACACCCTACACCCTCCACACTACACCCTACACGCTACACGTTACACTCTACACCCTACACGCTACACTCTACACCCTGCTCCCTACACGCTACACGCTACACCCTACACGCTACACGCTACACCCTACACACTACACGTTACACTCTACACCCTACACTCTACACCCTACACTCTACACGCTACACTCTACACCCTACACTCTGCACTCTACACCCTACACCCTACACGCTACACTCTACACCCTACACCCTACACGCTACACACTACACGCTACACGCTACACCATACACGCTACACGCTACACCCTACACGCTACATGTTACACTCTACACCCTGCACCCTACACGCTACACGCTACACCCTACACGCTACACGCTACACCCTACACACTACACGTTACACTCTACACCCTACACTCTACACCCTACACTCTACACGCTACACCCTACACCCTACTCTCTACACGCTATATTCTACACCCTACACGCTACACTCTACACCCTACACGCTACACTCTACACCCTAGACGCTACACTCTATACCCTACACTCTACACGCTACACCCTACACTCTACATGCTACACCCTACACCCTACACTCTACATGCTACACGCTACACGCTACATGCTACACGCTACACCCTACACGCTACACGCTACACACTACATGCTACACCCTACACCCTACACCCTACACGCTACACGCTACACTCTACACCCTACACGCTACACCCTACACCCTACACCCTACACGCTACACGCTACACTCTACACCCTACACGCTACACCCTACACTCTACACCCTACACGCTACACCCTACACTCTACACCCTACACGCTTTACGCTACACTCTACACCCTGCACGCTACACGCTACACCCTACACGCTACACTCTACACCCTACACGCTACACCCTACACTCTACACCCTACACGCTACACGCTACACTCTACACCCTACACGCTACACCCTACACTCCACACCCTACACCCTACATGCTACACGCTACACCCTACACGCTACAAATTACACTCTAAACCCTACACTCTACATCCTACACCCTACACTCTACACCCTACACGCTACACTCTACACTCTACACCCTACACCCTACATGCTACACGCTACACGCTACACTCTACACCCTACACGCTACACGCTACACCCTACAAGCTAAACGCTACAAACTACACGCTACATATTACACTCTACACCCTAGCGTGTAGCGTGTAGGGTGTAGAGTGTAGCGTGTAGCATGTAGCGTGTAGGGTGTATGGTGTAGAGTGTAGCATGTAGCGTGTAGGGTGTAGAGTGTAGCATGTAGCGTGTAGGGTGTAGGGTGTAGAGTGTAGAGTGTAGCATGTAGCATGTAGATTGTAGGGTGTACCGTGTAGGGTGTAGAGTGTAGCATGTAGGGTGTAGGGTGTAGAGTGAAGGGTGTAGCGTGTAGAGTGTAGCGTGTAGCGTGTAGCGTGTACGGTGTAGGGTGTAGAGTGTAGGGTGTAGCGTGTAGCTTGTAGGGTGTAGAGTGTAGCGTGTAGCGTGTAGGCTGTAGCGTGTAGGGTGTAGCATGTATCGTGTAGGGTGTAGAGTGTAGCATGTAGCGTGTAGAGTGTAGGGTGTAGCGTGTAGCGTGTGTAGGGTGTAGGGTGTAGAGTGTAGCGTGTAGCGTGTAGGGTGTAGAGTGTAGGGTGTAGGGTGTAGAGTGTAGCGTATAGCGTGTAGGGTGTAGGATGTAGAGTGTAGCGTGTAGGGTGTAGAGTGTAGCGTGTAGAGTGTAGCATGTAGCGTGTAGGGTGTAGAGTGTAGAGTGTAGCGTGTAGGGTGAAGCATGTAGGGTGTAGGGTGTCGGGTATAGCGTGTAGGGTGTAGGGTGTAGAGTGTAGGGTGTAGCGTGTATGGTGTAGAGTGTAGCGTGTAGCGTGTAGAGTGTAGCGTGTAGGGTGTAGGGTGTAGCATGTAGCATGCAGAGTGTAGCGTGTAGGGTGTAGAGTGTAGCGTGTTGCGTGTAGGGTGTAGAGTGTAGCGTGTAACGTGTAGAGTGTAGAGTGTAGCGTGTAGCGTGTAGAGTGTAGCGGGTAGGGTGTAGAGTGTAGCGAGTAGCGTGTAGGGTGTAGGGTGTAGAGTGCAGGGTGTAGCGTGTAGGGTGAAGAGTGTAGCGTGTAGGGTGTAGGGTGTAGAGTGTAGCGTGTAGGGTGTAGCGTGTAGCATGTAGCGTGTAGCGTGTAGCATGTAGAGTGTAGCGTGTAGGGTGTAGAGTGTAGCGTGTAGGGTGTAGCGTGTAGCGTGCAGTGTGTAGAGTGTAGCGTATAGCGTGTAGGGTGTAGAGTGTAGGGTGTAGCATGTAGCGTGTAGAGTGTAGCGTGTAGGGTGTAGGGTGTACAGTGTAGGGTGTAGCGTGTAGCATGTAGGGTGTAGGGTGTAGCGTGTAGCGTGTACCGTGTAGCGTATAGAGTGCAGCGTGTAGGGTGTAGAGTGTAGCATGTAGTGTGTAGCGTGTAGAGTGTAGGGTGTAGCGTGTAGGGTGTAGAGTGTAGCGTGTAGGGTGTAGAGTGTAGCATGTAGGGTGTACGGTGTAGAGTGTAGGGTATAAGCTGTAGCGTTTAGTGTGTAGAGTGTAGCGTGTAGCGTGTAGGGTGTAGCGTGTAGGGTGTAGAGTGTAGGGTGTAGCGTGTAGGGTGTATCGTGTAGCGTGTAGCGTGTAGGGTGTAGGGTGTAGAGTGTAGGGTGTAGCGTGTAGGGTGTAGCGTGTAGCGTGTAGCGTGTAGCGTGTAGGGTGTAGGGTGTAGAGTGTAGGATGTAGCGTGTAGGGTGTAGCGTGTATCGTGTAGCGTGTAGCGTGTAGATTGTAGCGTGTAGGGTGTAGGGTGTAGGGTGTAGCGTGTAGCGTGTAGGGTGTAGGGTGTAGGGTGTAGCGTGTAGCGTGTAGCGTGTAGAGTGTAGCATGTAGGGTGTAGCAAGTAGCGTGTACCGTGTAGGGTGTAGCGTGTAGCGTGTAGCGTGTAGAGTGTAGCATGTAGGGTGTAGCAAGTAGCGTGTATTGTGTAGGGTGTAGAGTGTAGCGTGTAGCGTGTAGGGTGTCAATTTTTCCTCTGATGAAGACGCTTGAGTAGCGTCGATACGCGTGGGGTTCAGGGCTTCCTTTGTTTTTTTCCCGAGGGACAGGACTTGGGTAACTTATCTTTACAACTGCTATGGAATTACACCTATTTACTTCATGCATGGCCTGGCATTTTTCCAAGCCTTAGGACAATGGATCCTGATTCTTTGTATTTCCACAAGGCGTCTGTATGCATACATTTATCCAAATAACTAGGATTTTGTAGTACTGCAGCATACCTATTTCCCTGATTACCTTTCTATAGGGGTCTGCTTTCATTTGCTTACCAACTGTGCGCACGCATGCTGTGTTGAACAAAATAGGATCCATGATGTATTTCTTCCAGATACTAGGCTGGAGTATATGTTTCCTGTCATAGTACTCAGGGGGTCACAGTTGGCAGTAAACAATAGGCTTCTTATATGTAGATTTGACTAAGATTGGTGTACCCGCATACCTAGCAATTTTTTCTCTCTGGTTATTTTCTCCTGTCTCACATATGCTGTAAAGTATTAGCTTCCTTCATTCCCTCGGGTAAAATTACTTATGGCCTATTCAGCCATACTAGTGTTTTAAATGTTTTTAAATGTATGTTTTGCCTGGTTCTGTTTGTGGATTACTATTTTTGTACAATAAAATTGACTATTTAACGTGGATCCCATTGGTTTGCATATCCTTTTCTTTTTGTGTTTAGTGTGTAGCGTGTAACTTAACCCTACACGCTACACGCTACACGCTACACTCTACACCCTACACGCTACATGCTACACCCTACACGCTACAATCTACACCCTACACCCCTACACGCTACACGCTACACCCTTCACCCTACACTCTACACCCTACACCCTACACGCTACACGCTACATGCTACACGCTACACCCTACATGCTACACGCTAAACACTACATGGTACACCCTACACCCTACACCCTACACGCTACACGCTACACTCTACACCCTACACGCTACACCCTACACCCTACACCCTACACGCTACACGCTACACTCTACACCCTACACGCTACACCCTACAAGCTAAACGCTACAAACTACACGCTACATATTACACTCTACACCCTAGCGTGTAGCGTGTAGGGTGTAGAGTGTAGGGTGTAGCGTGTAGCGTGTAGCTTGTAGGGTGTAGAGTGTAGCGAGTAGCGTGTAGGGTGTAGGGTGTAGAATGTAGGGTGTAGCGTGTAGGGTGAAGAGTGTAGCGTGTAGGGGGTAGGGTGTAGGGTGTAGAGTGTAGCGTGTGAGGTGTAGCGTGTAGCATGTAGCGTGTAGCGTGTAGCATGTAGAGTGTAGCGTGTAGGGTGTAGAGTGTAGCGTGTAGGGTGTAGCGTGTAGCGTGTAGCGTGCAGTGTGTAGAGTGTAGCGTATAGCGTGTAGGGTGTAGAGTGTAGGGTGTAGCATGTAGCGTGTAGAGTGTAGCATGTAGGGTGTGGAGTGTAGCGTGTAGCGTGTAGGGTGTAGCGTGTAGCGTGTAGGGTGTAGCGTGTATCATGTACCGTGTAGCGTGTAGCATGTAGAGTAGGGTGTAGGGTGTACAGTGTAGGGTGTAGGGTGTAGCGTGTAGCGTGTAGAGTGTAGGGAGTAGGGTGTAGGGTGTAGCGTGTAGGGTGTGGAGTGTAGCGTGTAGCGTGTAGGGTGTAGCGTGTAGCGTGTAGGGTGTAGCGTGTATCATGTACCGTGTAGCGTGTAGCATGTAGAGTAGGGTGTAGGGTGTAGAGTGTAGCGTGTAGCGTGTAGTGTGTAGCGTGTAGAGTGTAAAGTGTAGCGTGTAGTGTGTAGTGTGTAGCGTGTAGCGCGTAGCGTGTAGAGTGTAGGGTATAGAGTGTAGCGTGTAGAGAGTAGGGAGTAGAGTGTAGAGTGTAGCGTGTAGGGTGTAGAGTGTAGCGAGTAGCGTGTAGTGTGTAGGCTGTAGGGTGTAGAGTGTAGGGTGTAGCGTGTAGGGTGTAGAGTAGCGTGTAGGGTGTAGCGTGTAGCGTGCAGGGTGTAGAGTGTAGCGTATAGCGTGTAGGGTGTAGGGTGTAGAGTGTAGGGTGTAGCGTGTAGAGTGTAGCGTGTAGCGTGTAGGGTGTAGGGTGTACAGTGTAGGGTGTAGGGTGTAGCGCGTAGAGTTTAGTGTGTGGCGTGCAGGGCATAGGGTGTAGCGTGTAGGGTGTAGAGTGTAGGGTGTAGCATGTAGGGTGTAGGGTGTAGCGTGTAGGGTGTAGAGTGTAGCATGTAGGGTGTACGGTGTAGAGTGTAGGGTATAAGCTGTAGCGTTTAGCGTGTAGAGTGTAGCGTGTAGCGTGTAGGGTGTAGCGTGTAGGGTGTAGAGTGTAGGGTGCAGCGTGTAGGGTGTATCGTGTAGCGTGTAGCGTGTAGGGTGTAGGGTGTAGAGTGTAGGGTGTAGCGTGTAGGGTTTAGCGTGTAGCGTGTAGCGTGTAGGGTGTATGGTGTAGAGTGTAGGATGTAGCGTGTAGGGTGTAGCGTGTATCGTGTAGCGTGTAGAGTGTAGCGTCTAGCGTGTAGCGTATAGTGTGTAGCGTGTAGCGTGTAGATTGTAGCGTGTAGGGTGTAGGGTGTAGGGTGTAGCGTGTAGCGTGTAGGGTGTAGGGTGTAGGGTGTAGCGTGTAGCGTGTAGCGTGTAGAGTGTAGCATGTAGGGTGTAGCAAGTAGCGTGTACCGTGTAGGGTGTAGCGTGTAGCGTGTAGCGTGTAGAGTGTAGCATGTAGGGTGTAGCAAGTAGCGTGTATTGTGTAGGGTGTAGAGTGTAGCGTGTAGCGTGTAGGGTGTCAATTTTTCCTCTGATGAAGACGCTTGAGTAGCGTCGATACGCGTGGGGTTCAGGGCTTCCTTTGTTTTTTTCCCGAGGGACAGGACTTGGGTAACTTATCTTTACAACTGCTATGGAATTACACCTATTTACTTCATGCATGGCCTGGCATTTTTCCAAGCCTTAGGACAATGGATCCTGATTCTTTGTATTTCCACAAGGCGTCTGTATGCATACATTTATCCAAATAACTAGGATTTTGTAGTACTGCAGCATACCTATTTCCCTGATTACCTTTCTATAGGGGTCTGCTTTCATTTGCTTACCAACTGTGCGCACGCATGCTGTGTTGAACAAAATAGGATCCATGATGTATTTCTTCCAGATACTAGGCTGGAGTATATGTTTCCTGTCATAGTACTCAGGGGGTCACAGTTGGCAGTAAACAATAGGCTTCTTATATGTAGATTTGACTAAGATTGGTGTACCCGCATACCTAGCAATTTTTTCTCTCTGGTTATTTCTCCTGTCTCACATATGCTGTAAAGTATTAGCTTCCTTCATTCCCTCGGGTAAAATTACTTATGGCCTATTCAGCCATACTAGTGTTTTAAATGTTTTTAAATGTATGTTTTGCCTGGTTCTGTTTGTGGATTACTATTTTTGTACAATAAAATTGACTATTTAACGTGGATCCCATTGGTTTGCATATCCTTTTCTTTTTCTGTTTAGTGTGTAGTGTGTAGCTTAACCCTACACGCTACACGCTACACGCTACACTCTACACCCTACACGCTACACCCTACACTCTACACCGTACACTCTACACGCTACACTCTACACCCTACACCCTAAACGCTACACGCTACACTCTACACCCTACACGCTACACTCTACACTCTACACGCTACACGCTACACTCTACACCCTACACTCTACACGCTACACGCTACACGCTACACCCTACACTCTACACGCTACACGCTACACTCTACACGCTACACGCTACATGCTACACTCTACACTCTACACCCTACACCCTACACGCTACACGCTATACTCTACACCCTACACTCTACACGCTACACGCTACACTCTACACTCTACACGCTACACGCTACACTCTACACCCTACACGCAACACGCTACACTCTATACCCTACACGCTACACTCTGCACGCTACACGCTACACCCTACACGCTATACTCTGCATGTTACACGCTACACTCTACACCATACACGCTACACCCTACACTCTACACCCTACACCCTACACGCTATACCCGACACCCTACACCCTACATGCTTCACCCTAAACGCTACACTCTACACTCTACACCCTACACCCTACACGCTACATGCTACACCCTACACGCTACACTCTACACCCTACACTCTACACGCTACACACTACACGCTACACGCTACACCCTACACGCTACACGCTACACCCTACACGCTACACGTTACACTCTACACCCTACACCCTACACGCTACACGCTACACCCTACACGCTACACGTTACACTCTACACCCTACACGCTACACTCTACACCCTGCACCCTACACGCTACAATCTACACCCTACACCCTACACGCTACACGCTACACTCTACACCCTACACGCTACACCCTACACTCTACACCGTACACTACACGCTACACGCTACACTCTACACCCTACACCCTACACGCTACGCGCTACACTCTACACCCTACACGCTACACTCTAAACTCTACATGCTACACGCTACACTCTACACTCTACACGCTACACGCTACACCCTACACCCTACATGCTACACGCTACACTCTACAACCTACACGCTACACGCTACACTCCACACGCAACACGCTACACTCTACACCCTACACTCTACACGCTACACGCTACACTCTACACCCTACACTCTACACGCTACACGCTACACTGTACACCCTACATGCAACACGCTACACTCTACACCCTACACGCTACACTCTACACGCTACACGCTACATGCTACACTCTACACTCTACACCATACACCCTACACGCTACACACTATACTCTACACCCTACACGCTACACTCTACACGCTACACGCTACACGCTACACTCTACACGCTACACTCTACACCCTACATGCAACACGCTACACTCTACACCCTACACCCTACACGCTACACGCTACACCCTACACGCTACACGTTACACTCTACACCCTACACCCTCCACACTACACCCTACACGCTACACGTTACACTCTACACCCTACACGCTACACTCTACACCCTGCTCCCTACACGCTACACGCTACACCCTACACGCTACACGCTACACCCTACACACTACACGTTACACTCTACACCCTACACTCTACACCCTACACTCTACACGCTACACTCTACACCCTACACTCTGCACTCTACACCCTACACCCTACACGCTACACTCTACACCCTACACCCTACACGCTACACACTACACGCTACACGCTACACCATACACGCTACACGCTACACCCTACACGCTACATGTTACACTCTACACCCTGCACCCTACACGCTACACGCTACACCCTACACGCTACACGCTACACCCTACACACTACACGTTACACTCTACACCCTACACTCTACACCCTACACTCTACACGCTACACTCTACACCCTACACTCTGCACTCTACACCCTACACCCTACACACTACACGCTACACTCTACACCCTACACGCTACACGCTACACCCTACACCCTACACCCTACACGCTACAATCTACACGCTACACCCTATACGCTAGACGCTACACTCTACACGCTACACGATACACGCTACACCCTACACGCTACACCCTACACTCTACACCCTACAGCCTACACGCTACACGCTATACCCTACACGCTACACCCTACACTCTACACCCTACACCCTACACGCTACATGCTACACCCTACACGCTACACGTTACACTCTACACCCTACACCCTACACTCTACACCCTACACCCTACTCTCTACACGCTATATTCTACACCCTACACGCTACACTCTACACCCTACACGCTACACTCTACACCCTAGACGCTACACTCTATACCCTACACTCTACACGCTACACCCTACACTCTACATGCTACACCCTACACCCTACACTCTACATGCTACACGCTACACGCTACATGCTACACGCTACACCCTACACGCTACACGCTACACACTACATGCTACACCCTACACCCTACACCCTACACGCTACACGCTACACTCTACACCCTACACGCTACACCCTACACCCTACACCCTACACGCTACACGCTACACTCTACACCCTACACGCTACACCCTACACTCTACACCCTACACGCTACACCCTACACTCTACACCCTACACGCTTTACGCTACACTCTACACCCTGCACGCTACACGCTACACCCTACACGCTACACTCTACACCCTACACGCTACACCCTACACTCTACACCCTACACGCTACACGCTACACTCTACACCCTACACGCTACACCCTACACTCCACACCCTACACCCTACATGCTACACGCTACACCCTACACGCTACAAATTACACTCTAAACCCTACACTCTACATCCTACACCCTACACTCTACACCCTACACGCTACACTCTACACTCTACACCCTACACCCTACATGCTACACGCTACACGCTACACTCTACACCCTACACGCTACACGCTACACCCTACAAGCTAAACGCTACAAACTACACGCTACATATTACACTCTACACCCTAGCGTGTAGCGTGTAGGGTGTAGAGTGTAGCGTGTAGCATGTAGCGTGTAGGGTGTATGGTGTAGAGTGTAGCATGTAGCGTGTAGGGTGTAGAGTGTAGCATGTAGCGTGTAGGGTGTAGGGTGTAGAGTGTAGAGTGTAGCATGTAGCATGTAGATTGTAGGGTGTACCGTGTAGGGTGTAGAGTGTAGCATGTAGGGTGTAGGGTGTAGAGTGAAGGGTGTAGCGTGTAGAGTGTAGCGTGTAGCGTGTAGCGTGTACGGTGTAGGGTGTAGAGTGTAGGGTGTAGCGTGTAGCTTGTAGGGTGTAGAGTGTAGCGTGTAGCGTGTAGGCTGTAGCGTGTAGGGTGTAGCATGTATCGTGTAGGGTGTAGAGTGTAGCATGTAGCGTGTAGAGTGTAGGGTGTAGCGTGTAGCGTGTGTAGGGTGTAGGGTGTAGAGTGTAGCGTGTAGCGTGTAGGGTGTAGAGTGTAGGGTGTAGGGTGTAGAGTGTAGCGTATAGCGTGTAGGGTGTAGGGTGTAGCGTGTAGCATGTAGGGTGTAGGGTGTAGCGTGTAGCGTGTACCGTGTAGCGTATAGAGTGCAGCGTGTAGGGTGTAGAGTGTAGCATGTAGTGTGTAGCGTGTAGAGTGTAGGGTGTAGCGTGTAGGGTGTAGAGTGTAGCGTGTAGGGTGTAGAGTGTAGCATGTAGGGTGTACGGTGTAGAGTGTAGGGTATAAGCTGTAGCGTTTAGTGTGTAGAGTGTAGCGTGTAGCGTGTAGGGTGTAGCGTGTAGGGTGTAGAGTGTAGGGTGTAGCGTGTAGGGTGTATCGTGTAGCGTGTAGCGTGTAGGGTGTAGGGTGTAGAGTGTAGGGTGTAGCGTGTAGGGTGTAGCGTGTAGCGTGTAGCGTGTAGCGTGTAGGGTGTAGGGTGTAGAGTGTAGGATGTAGCGTGTAGGGTGTAGCGTGTATCGTGTAGCGTGTAGCGTGTAGATTGTAGCGTGTAGGGTGTAGGGTGTAGGGTGTAGCGTGTAGCGTGTAGGGTGTAGGGTGTAGGGTGTAGCGTGTAGCGTGTAGCGTGTAGAGTGTAGCATGTAGGGTGTAGCAAGTAGCGTGTACCGTGTAGGGTGTAGCGTGTAGCGTGTAGCGTGTAGAGTGTAGCATGTAGGGTGTAGCAAGTAGCGTGTATTGTGTAGGGTGTAGAGTGTAGCGTGTAGCGTGTAGGGTGTCAATTTTTCCTCTGATGAAGACGCTTGAGTAGCGTCGATACGCGTGGGGTTCAGGGCTTCCTTTGTTTTTTTCCCGAGGGACAGGACTTGGGTAACTTATCTTTACAACTGCTATGGAATTACACCTATTTACTTCATGCATGGCCTGGCATTTTTCCAAGCCTTAGGACAATGGATCCTGATTCTTTGTATTTCCACAAGGCGTCTGTATGCATACATTTATCCAAATAACTAGGATTTTGTAGTACTGCAGCATACCTATTTCCCTGATTACCTTTCTATAGGGGTCTGCTTTCATTTGCTTACCAACTGTGCGCACGCATGCTGTGTTGAACAAAATAGGATCCATGATGTATTTCTTCCAGATACTAGGCTGGAGTATATGTTTCCTGTCATAGTACTCAGGGTCACAGTTGGCAGTAAACAATAGGCTTCTTATATGTAGATTTGACTAAGATTGGTGTACCCGCATACCTAGCAATTTTTTCTCTCTGGTTATTTTCTCCTGTCTCACATATGCTGTAAAGTATTAGCTTCCTTCATTCCCTCGGGTAAAATTACTTATGGCCTATTCAGCCATACTAGTGTTTTAAATGTTTTTAAATGTATGTTTTGCCTGGTTCTGTTTGTGGATTACTATTTTTGTACAATAAAATTGACTATTTAACGTGGATCCCATTGGTTTGCATATCCTTTTCTTTTTGTGTTTAGTGTGTAGCGTGTAACTTAACCCTACACGCTACACGCTACACGCTACACTCTACACCCTACACGCTACATGCTACACCCTACACGCTACAATCTACACCCTACACCCCTACACGCTACACGCTACACCCTTCACCCTACACTCTACACCCTACACCCTACACGCTACACGCTACACCCTACACGCTACACGTTACACTCTACACCCTACACCCTACACCCCACTCTCTACATGCTATACTCTACACCCTACACGCTACACTCTACACCCTACACGCTACACGCTACACCCTACACGCTAAACGCTACAGCTTATACCCTACACTCTACACCGTACACCCTACACGCTACACTCTACACCCTACATGCTACACCCTACACTCTACAACCTACACCCTACACACTACACGCTACACCCTACACGCTACACTCTACACGCTACACGCTACACTCTACACCCTACACGCAACACCCTACACCCTACACCCTACAAACTACACGCTACACCCTACACCCGACACGCTACACCCTACACGCTACACTCTACACGCTACACTCTACACCCTACACGCTACACTCTACACCCTACACTCTACACGCTACATGCTACACTCTACATTCTACACAATACACTCTACACGCTACACTCTACACCCTACACGCTACACTCTACACTCTACACCCTACTCTCTACACGCTACACTCTATACCCTACACTCTACTCGCTACACCCTACACCCTACACTCTACATGCTACACCCTACACCTTACACCCTACACTCTACATGCTACACGCTACACGATACATGCTACACGCTACACCCTACACGCTACACGCTACACTCTACACACTACACGCTACACCCTACAGCCTACACCCTACACGCTACACGCTACACTACACCCTACACGCTACACCCTACACTCTACACCCTACACGCTACACCCTACACTCTACACGCTACACGCTACACGCTACACTCTACACGCTACACGCTACACTCTACACTCTACACCCTACACCCTACACGCTACACGCTATACTCTACACCCTACACGCTACACTCTACACGCTACACGCTACACGCTACACTCTACACGCTACACGCTACACTCTACACCCTACACGCAACACGCTACACTCTACACCCTACACGCTACACTCTGCATTCTACACGCTACACCCTACACCCTGCACGCTACACTCTGCACGCTACACGCTACACTCTACACTCTACACCCTACACCCTACACGCTACACGCTATACTCTACACCCTACACGCTACACTCTACACGCTACACTCTACACGCTACACGTTACACTCTACACCCTACACGCTACACTCTACACCCTACACGCTACACTCTGCATTCTACACGCTACACCCTACACCATACACGCTACACCCTACACTCTACACCCTACACTCTACACGCTACACTCTGCACCCTACACTCTACACTCTACACCCTACACCCTACACGCTACACTCTACACCCTGCACCCTACACGCTACACGCTACACCCTACACCCTACACGCTACAATCTACACCCTACACCCTACACGCTACACGCTACACCCTACACTCTACACCCTACACGCTACACACTATACTCTACACCCTACACGCTACACCCTACACGCAACACGCTACACTCTACACCCTACACGCTACACTCTGCACGCTACACGCTACACCCTACACCCTACACGCTACACTCTACACGCTACACTCTACACCATACACGCTACACCCTACACTCTACACCCTACACCCTACACGCTATACCCGACACCCTACACCCTGCATGCTTCACACTACACGCTACACTCTACACTATACACCCTACACCCTACACGCTACATGCTACACCCTACACGCTACACTCTACACCCTACACCCTACACGCTACACACTACACGCTACACGCTACACCCTACACGCTACACGTTACACTCTACACCCTGCACCCTACACGCTACACGCTACACCCTACACGCTACACGCTACACCCTACACACTACACGTTACACTCTTCACCCTACACTCTACACCCTACACTCTACACGCTACACTCTACACCCTACACTCTGCACTCTACACCCTACACCCTACACGCTACACGCTACAATCTACACCCTACACGCTACACCCTACACCCTACACCCTACACGCTACACGCTACACTCTACACCCTACACGCTACACCCTACACTCTACACCCTACACGCTACACCCTACACTCTACACTCTACACGCTACACGCTACACTCTACACCCTACACGCAACACGCTACACTCTACACCCTACACGCTACACTCTACACCCTACACGCTACACTCTACACGCTACACGCTACACTCTACACTCTACACGCTACACTCTACACCCTACACGCAACACGCTACACTCTACACCCTACACGCTACACTCTGCACGCTACACGCTACACTCTACACGCTATACTCTGCACGCTACACGCTACACTCTACACCATACACGCTACACCCTACACTCTACACCCTACACCCTACACGCTATACCCGACACCCTACACCCTACATGCTTCACCCTACACGCTACACTCTACACTCTACACCCTACTCCCTACACGCTACATGCTACACCCTACACGCTACAATCTACACCCTACACCCTACACGCTACACGCTACACGCTACACCCTTCACCCTACACTCTACACCCTACACCCTACACGCTACACGCTACACCCTACACGCTACACGTTACACTCTACACCCTACTCTCTACATGCTATACTCTACACCCTACACGCTTCACTCTACACCCTACACGCTACACGCTACACCCTACACGCTAAACGCTACAGCTTATACCCTACACTCTACATCGTACACCCTACACGCTACACTCTACACCCTACATGCTACACCCTACACCCTACATGCTACACCCTACACTCTACAACCTACACCCTACACACTACATGCTACACCCTACACCCTACACGCTACACTCTACACGCTACACGCTACACTCTACACCCTACACGCAACACCCTACACCCTACACCCTACAAACTACACGCTACACCCTACACCCTACACCCGACACGCTACACCCTACACGCTACACTCTACACGCTACACTCTACACCCTACACGCTACACTCTACACCCTACACTCTACACGCTACATGCTACACTCTACATTCTACACAATACACTCTACACGCTACACTCTACACCCTACACGCTACACTCTACACTCTACACCCTACTCTCTACACGCTACACTCTATACCCTACACTCTACACGCTACACCCTACACCCTACACTCTACATGCTACACCCTACACCCTACACCCTACACTCTACATGCTACACGCTACACGATACATGCTACACGCTACACCCTACACGCTACACGCTACACTCTACACACTACACGCTACAGCCTACACCCTACACGCTACACGCTACACTCTACACCCTACACGCTACACCCTACACCTTACACCCTACACGCTACACGCTACACGCTACACTCTACACCCTACACGCTACACCCTACACTCTACACCCTACACGCTACACCCCACACTCTACACGCTACACGCTACACGCTACACTCTACACGCTACACGCTACACTCTACACTCTACACCCTACACCCTACACGCTACACGCTATACTCTACACCCTACACGCTACACTCTACACGCTTCACGCTACACGCTACACTCTACACGCTACACGCTACACTCTACACCCTACACGCAACACGCTACACTCTACACCCTACACGCTACACTCTGCATTCTACACGCTACACCCTACACCCTGCACGCTACACTCTGCACGCTACACGCTAAACGCTACAGCTTATACCCTACACTCTACACCGTACACCCTACATGCTACACTCTACACCCTACACGCTACACCCTACACCCTACACCCTACATGCTACACCCTACACTCTACACCCTACACCCTACACGCTACACCCTATGCCCTGCACGCCACACACTAAACTCTACACGCTACACCCTACACACTACATGCTACACCCTACACCCTACACGCTACACTCTACACGCTACACGCTACACTCTACACTCTACACCCTACACCCTACACGCTACACGCTACACTCTACACGCTAAACGCTACAGCTTATACCCTACACTCTACACCGTACACCCTACATGCTACACTCTACACCCTACACGCTACACCCTACACCCTACACCCTACATGCTACACCCTACACTCTACACCCTACACCCTACACGCTACACCCTATGCCCTGCACGCCACACACTAAACTCTACACGCTACACCCTACACACTACATGCTACACCCTACACCCTACACGCTACACTCTACACGCTACACGCTACACTCTACACCCTACACGCAACACCCTACACCCTACACCCTACAAACTACACGCTACACCCTACACCCTACACCCGACACGCTACACCCTACACGCTACACTCTACACGCTACACTCTACACCCTACACGCTACACTCTACACCCTACACTCTACACGCTACATGCTACACTCTACATTCTACACAATACACTCTACACGCTACACTCTACACCCTACACGCTACACTCTACACTCTACACCCTACTCTCTACACGCTACACTCTATACCCTACACTCTACACGCTACACCCTACACCCTACACTCTACATGCTACACCCTACACCCTACACCCTACACTCTACATGCTACACGCTACACGATACATGCTACACGCTACACGCTAAACGCTACACTCTACACGCTACACGCTACACTCTACACCCTACACGCAACACGCTACACTCTACACCCTACACGCTACACTCTACACCCTACACGCTACACTCTACACGCTACACGCTACACTCTACACTCTACACGCTACACTCTACACCCTACACGCAACACGCTACACTCTACACCCTACACGCTACACTCTGCACGCTACACGCTACACTCTACACGCTATACTCTGCACGCTACACGCTACACTCTACACCATACACGCTACACCCTACACTCTACACCCTACACCCTACACGCTATACCCGACACCCTACACCCTACATGCTTCACCCTACACGCTACACTCTACACTCTACACCCTACTCCCTACACGCTACATGCTACACCCTACACGCTACAATCTACACCCTACACCCTACACGCTACACGCTACACGCTACACCCTTCACCCTACACTCTACACCCTACACCCTACACGCTACACGCTACACCCTACACGCTACACGTTACACTCTACACCCTACTCTCTACATGCTATACTCTACACCCTACACGCTTCACTCTACACCCTACACGCTACACGCTACACCCTACACGCTAAACGCTACAGCTTATACCCTACACTCTACATCGTACACCCTACACGCTACACTCTACACCCTACATGCTACACCCTACACCCTACATGCTACACCCTACACTCTACAACCTA